>NC_081427.1:61310262-61602762 GCF_949786415.1 Peromyscus eremicus
ACTTTCCTCTTCATCTTAAACTGCCATTTCAAGCTCATGAATCCTTTACCCTGTAAAATTCACCAGCTCATTAGAAGCCCAGGCTAATCTGCTCCCTACCCCCTGAGTGTCCTCAGGTACTCCAGTATTCAGATACTGTTTTGTCTCATGCCAGGAAACCCCAACCCCCCACCCAGCTTCACTGAATCCTTCAGTCCCTCAACTTCCCTGCTTCCTAACATTGTGGTTCCTACTCCTTAACTTTTTCATGCCTCTCTGGGGGAGGAGCTGTGTCTGGTGGGCTTTGAAGGGGCAGGTTTCCCCTTCTCACCATCAATTCGATGTTCCAGGTCAATTATCATTCTCTTTCAAATTTCTTAGTATCTTTGTATTTCTCCAGTATCCTCACAATTATAAATCTAGGGATAAAAACCACACTGTTGAGACTTCCTTCAATTTGATGGTCACAGAGCAGCCACACAAAGCTGCTCAGTCATTCTGTTCCACTCCTCTGTTGAACTCACTTCTTTGAGTCCATGAGAAATATTTGTATCTTCTTCTTTCATGACCCAGGCCCCTCTTCCCTCACTCTTATCTCAGAGTAAGAACACATATAATATGAAGAGAACCACCTCATCTCTTTGGAGTATCAATTCTGGAACTGACGTTTGTTTGGAAGGAGTCTGGGGGAAGATCCACCTCAACTCCCCTCCCCATCTCTTCCCCTAAACCTGCACCTTCAAAGCCCACCAAACACAGCTCCTCCCCCAGAGAGGCTCAAGACCACTCCCTCAGGGTAGTGTGAGCTGCATCCCAGAAAACAGACACGTGGTTCTTCCGGTCTCCCATCCCGGTCTCCTCTCTGAGGGGCCAGGGAATCACCCAGGAATGCTTTACCCATTAAACCTGGGCTTTTCTAATTCGGTCTGATTTAGTTTGCTGCGTTGGTGGAGAGGCCTTCAGGGTGCAAAAGACTTATCAACATTCTCAGTCATTGCTTCTGTTGCAGAAGGAACTTTCCAACCTGTTCATTTTCTCTGAATGCTAAACCCTATTCAGACATGAATCTTTATTGTGACAGCATGTCTCACTGACATAGGGTCTTTCGTTATTTATCTTTTGTCTTGAGAAGATTCCCTTTCAAAGGTTATGAGTGTTAGGGTCCGCAGAACACCCCACAAAACAAAGACTGCCACTCACATATGCAGTCAACAAGAGTGTTGTTTATTCCAGCATGCAGGGGTCTTCCAGCCAGACTACAAAATGGCTGTGACCCCAACAAGCTCACAGGCTCCTTTTATAGACAGCCAGGAGGGGATGAGATCATCCTGAACATGATTGGCTGGGACTCCTCTTCCTGCTATAACAGGGTACAGAAACAGAAACTGAACCTAATAGGGTGCAGAAACCAAAAATGAAACTAAATTAAACCTCAAACCGAGTGGAGGCTGCGGCCAGAAGCCTGGCCACGGTGCCACTGTGGCCCCTCAGTGAACAGAGTTCATAGATATAAACAGGTATCCTAAATATTTTAAAACATACTCAAGCTAATTTTTAAAACAAACAGTACAAAATAAAACTGTACTGAAATTCCATTTTTATCTACTATATTGGCAAAAATATAGAAGTTTGAATGCACATCATACATGAGAAAGGAACTCTGTCTCCTCAATGCTGTCTTTCTCTGGCGTTAGCTGATTGAACCCAGGGCCTTGGTCATGCTCAGTAAGTGTTCTACCCTGAGCTGTAGCCTTCATCCTGGAAGGGACAGTTTTGTATTGTATTGCTTTAGGTTAAAAAAAAATGCAACTTTACTGAAAGTCAGTTTATACTATGTAGCAAAACTGCCAAGAGCATATAGCCTTTGACCTCAGTCTCTAGATCAGGTTCATCCTGTGTTAGACCTGTGCATCTTAGAGTGACCTCAGGACTTCGCCTTGTACTCTTCTTGGGTGATTCTATCCAGTTCCATGCCTTTAAATGTCCTTTTGTAAACTGCTGACTGAAGTTAGGCTCTGAGCTCAGAAGCTCCTCAGGCCACAGAGCAGTTTATCTGCACAGCCTGTTCATTGAGTTGATAGTACTTCAAACTTACAGTAGCTCAAAGAGATTTACTTTCCATCTCCCCTAATCTATCCCACAAATGTCTAAAGTTTCTCATTCCAACAGCCGACATCATATGTTCTCCCAGCTTCTGAGGCTTCTCCCCACCCCACCCCCGCCCCCAGTCTTTGATTTTTATTTGACTGTGAACTGTTTTGTGTATTCCTTGAAGTCTCTCTGCCTTTTGGCTAAGAGCCAGTGTTTATTCCTTGACCTTATGCCACTTCTGGCCTTGCTTCTCAAAGATGTTGCCCCTGTCTGAAACCTCCAGTTTCTATTTCAACCTTCGCTCCTGCACTGGAGCAGTTATCATCTTCCAGGCCAGGAAGAGAGTTGCTTCTACCTGTGGCCCTGGCACCATGTCTCCTGGCCTCTGCTGCTCCTGACTCCCCCATTTCTACCCGGTGACCCTCTGACTCTGACCACCGTCTTGTATTAGCCCCTTGAACAAAGCCCTGAGAATGCAATGACGACCCAGAATGCTGTGTGTGCCTGGGCTCATGAAGCATAGCTGCAGGGGGAATGGAAGGCCTGTCTTGTATCAGATGATTAACCTAAGAAGCATGACTGTTGGCCACTTTATAGCAGAAATAGTCTAGCTAGTCAGGAAGGACAGCAAGAATGAGATAGTCTTAAAAGATAACATCTAGCCTGCTACGGTGAACCCCAAGTGTGTTCCTACCACTGATAGATAACAGCTGCTCCGTTATCCAGAGCGCTAGAGTGCAGGGTTTCTGGGGTTGGGCCAGTGTCTTTGATACATTCCATGAAATCTGGTTTTTAACACTGGGATGAAAACTCTGGAATTTTCTGCCCTCCATAGTGCTTCACAAGATCTGCTAAATTGTGCTCTCTCGCTGCAGTCTCGTTGTGGTCTGTGCTAATTGTCTCTCTGCTATAGACACTTTATTTTGGAATTATTCCAGCCAGAGCCCCCCCCCATTTGCTTTGAGCCTTAGACAGCATCATTTAAGTTGACTTTTGAACAGTCTGATCACTGGTAGTGTCAAGTTCACCAGTCCCCTAGGATAGTCTTCCTCACTGTTGATTCAGTGTGACTACCTGAGCTAGTCACTGACCTAAGATGGAGGAAGTAAGGTCTCTTCATACTCATGGGCTTCCTCACTATGATCCTCTAACATTTCATCATCTGCGTATATGTTGGATATATTATAGTCCACAAATATTTAAATGTGGATGACAAGATGCTTCCCAAAATGTAATTGATTTCAGCAATACAAAATTGCCCCCCCTAAAACAAACACATTATCTGAAAGCATGTAGATTCAGAGCTTTTCTTATCAGTAAAACTAAAACCAGAAAACTATGTCATTATAATGAAGCACATGTGTGATTTTGTTTGTAAATGTAATAGGAATAATTTAGTGGAAGCAGATGAAGACTAGTAATTCACAAAAGATCTGCAGTTGCATTGTTGTGGCAACAATTGTAATAGGTTTCCAATTATAATTACCATTATGATTAGGCAAATGGGACATGATTTTTAATATAAAAAATTGCTGAATACTCATTCTCACCTTCGGTGTAAGAGCGTATGAGAGCATCACTGTCTACACCTACCAGGGATCGTCTTGTACCTGAGGACTCTCACTGCATGTGGCACAGAGCAGTTGGTCAGATGAGTCTATAGTTTACCCAAAGCCTTCTGGAGGAGAGCAGATCTCTAAGAGGGGGGGCTGTCTTGTCACATGGCAGCCAACAGTGGGCTCTTGAGGGGAAACACAAGTAAGCTGGCAGCTGGAGAAGAGCACACAGGTGGGTTTTCTGGGCCTGGAGGATGGGGACCAGGTGTGTTCATCTACACTGCACTCTCAGGACCTCCCCAAGTTCATGACACATAGGAGGCTGTTCTTCAGTATTTACTAAGTAACATAAATGATGACATGCAATTTATAATTAGTTTTGAAATTCCCATATACCAGTAAATCATAGCCTGGCTGTGTCCTTTACTTATGGGACTTTCGCTGGGCAGAAGTCTTACTAAGAATTCTCTGGGAAGAGCCACTCTCTAGCTCGTTCATGTGATTGTTTGGTTCTTGGTGGAACTCCGTTCCTCCTAGTCTGTCAGAATGGAGCCTCCCTTTGTTCTTTTCCATATGGTTTGTCCATGCGACGTCTTGGAACGTGGGAGCTTGCTCTGTCAGAGCCAAGAAGTGAGAGCGCAAGGGAGAAGGCCAGCAGAAGAGGAAGTGTGAGAGCGAGCAGATCAGGTGACAGCCTTATACCAAGTCACGGAAGTGGCGTCTCTTCACACGGCCAGATCCAGCGTGGTAGAAACAGGTCACCAACTCTGACTGACGTACACATAACAAGACTAGATTACTCAGAGAAGTAAATACAAGACGATAAGGATTGTTGAGTCAGCTTGGAAAGTTGCCTACCAGGCTTTGATGGCATTGTTAATGGTTCTAGTCTCAATATATATGCTTATGTATGTATGTAATATATATATTACACACACACACACATATATATTTAAGGCCAGGCATAGTGGCACAGGCCTATAATTTTAGTACTCAGGAGGCTGAGGCAAAGGAATCATAAGTTCAAGGACATCCTGGGATGTATAGCAATACTGTCTCAAAACAAAATAACTTTCAGTAAACATCATGTTTGGTAAGAAATAACTGTTCTGGGCTAGAAGATTGGCTCAGTGGTTAAGAGCATTTGCTGCTCTTGAGGAGGACCTGAGTTCAGTTCCCAGCACCTACATTAGAGAGCTCACAATATTCCCATAGCTCCAGCGCCAAAGGATCCAATGCCTCCTCTGGCACTTGCACACACACACACACACACACACACACACACACACAAGAGACAGAGAGAGAGAATAAATTAAAAAAGAGAGAAAGAAACAGCAGTTCATTTTGTCTTGAAACAAACAAACAAAACCAAATACTAACACAGATAATATAACACCCGTATTCGCCATATTTTAAAAAATATTTCCAGATAGTTACACTGTAATAAATAATGACCTTCTGAGAACTCAAAGATCCAAATACAAGGGAGTGTATTGCAGCAGGCTTAATCAGTGTGTAGTGTTGATAGAATGTAAAATCGAAGCACCAAGGATAGAAATCAAATTGCCTTTCTGCAGAAAGATCCTCAACAATTGAAAAACAGCTCTATAAAACTGGAGAACAGCTTGATGATTTAGAAAATAGAAACTGCAAAAATATTCTGTAGATCCTAGATATGTCTCCAGTGCTCATTACCTTGTCTGCTCGAGAGTCAAAAGGGAGGGCAACAAGGAGAGACTCAAATTAGTGAGTTTCATCCTGGCCCTGGGCCACATGGGCCTGAGACTATTAACTAAGTATAACCTGGTCCAAAAATAAATCTCTGCACTTTATTTCCAAGTAAGTTTTCTTCTTCATGTCCAAACCAGGATGCAGGCATGAAATCACTAATTTCTATCCAAGCTTATTTGATGCATTCTTTAATGAATGGATTTCGGTGTTATAGGTGGTAAAAATGAGGCATTATAGCCACAGGAACACTAATTACTGTTTTAAAACAACACAGTCAAATTACTCACCTTAACAGCCTGCATTACTTCAGGAATGTTAATTGGTCTTGGATGGAACTGGAGATCAATGACAAACTGGCAATGTTCTCTAAGAGGCCCTTCTAGATGTTCCCCTTATGCACAGGAAATGTCCTGACCTAGCAGTTGATTCTTATGATATGTCTTGCCAGTAAAAGTCGTGGTATTGTGTGTTTTCAGTGGACTTATGTGAGGTATGCTGGTAAGAATGAAGACGATGACACTTGTGTTTTTGCTTAGAACCCCTTCCATAGAAGCAGAGTCTAACCACTTGGGGTGAATGACGAAACCTGTGGTGAAACTAGGAATGTCTTGAACTTCAAATTAGATAGATGTTAGTCTCTGCCCTGCCGTTTACTAGTTATGTGGTATTAGTGGTCTTTAGCTTCCTAGAAATCCAGTGTCCGCCAGCACCAGAGGGAGAAATGTGATGGTGAAGGTGACCACAGATGGGTTTTGTGATGCACTTACTAACTGGCAAATACTGGGTGATTTGTGTGTATTAATTGACTTCTTTTTTAAGATTTATTTATTTGTTTTATACATCTGAGTGCCCTATCTCTGTGCACAACTTTATGCCAGAAGCAAACATTAGATCCCACTATAGATGGTTGTGAGCTACCATGTGGTTGCTGGGAATTGAACTCAGGACCTCTGGAAGAGCAGTCAGTGCTCTTAACTGCTGAGCCATCTCTCCAGCCCCCACTTCTGTTTTTATTACATCATAGTATCAGGGTCCCCTTTTTCCCTCTCAGCCTGTTGCCCATCAGTCCACGAGGACAAGGGGCAGAAAGAGTGACAGAGAGCTTTGTATATAGCCTATGAGCACAACAGAGACAGCCCTCTGGGAGACAGCTTTGGTGGATCTGCTCAACTTTATTCCAGAGTGTAGGGGTATATAAGATTGGGAATGGTAACTGGAGAATCACCTAATTTGCATTAAACAGCATGGCCATATCATAAAGCTCCTAGTACAAGTCTTAGTTATCATATGTGGAAACACAGTCCTATCATTATGCTCCTAGCACAATGTCTGATTACCATATGGACAGCAGGGGGGGGGGATGAATATTCTGTAGGGAACTACGTCCAGAGTCATTCTGGAGATAAGTGAGGGCCTGGAGACAGTCTCCAAATAAGGTCAGATAGAAAACAGGGCACTTTCCACTGACTTCCACCACGGGTAGGGAATTGTCCATGTAGGGAGTTTGGAGAGAGCTGCCACACTGTGGTAGACTGCAACCTCTGACCAGCAGGACCTCTCAGCATCATACTACATTTATTTTCTGTTGTTTATTTATTCATTGTTTTATATCTCAACCAAAGTTTCCCATCCCTCCTCCCCTCCCATACTCTGCTCCCCCACCCCATCTACTCCTCCTCCTTTGTTTCTCTTGAGAAATGTGCGGGCCTCCCATGGATATCGGCTAGCCATGGAATGTCAAGTTGCAGTGAGACTAGGCACCTCCTCTTCTATTAAGGCTGGATGAGGCAAGTTATATCTGATCAAATGAAAAGCATTTGTTACTTGTATAAGTTAGTTTAAATTGAATGGTCATGCTGGCTGATGAATTATATCACCTCTTCTAATTAAGAGGTCTCTTATTTATTCAAATCTAATCTTTGTCAATTTTGATTTATGGCTTCTCCTGAAATTTTTATTTTATTTTCTAAAGCTATTCTATCATCCAGAGCACTATGGTTTTTTTTACACTAGGCATTAGGTCTTTTAATTGCTCTGGGAAGGAGTTTCCTCCATGATGACAGGAAGCAACTGAACAGAATTTAACATGGGGGCCTGTGAGAGGCCCCTCAAGGTGTTTCCTGATGGCAAAGGGTTACCTTGACTATCCCTTGTTATCTACTTTCCTTAGTCCAGTATCCACCTTTGTCACACCTTATGCATACTCCAGAAGGGAGGGGCGTTCTATTGGGATTATCCCTAGAAAAAACATTGTTTCTAGGAACACCCTGTTTACAATCACTTTTTAAGTGACTTTGTTAACTGCAATTGAAACATCTGACGTTTCAATTTTTCTTCAAACCTCTGGAAATCACCTCTCCTATCCAAGCATCGTTATGTTTATGAGATTCAATATTGATTATATCTCAGATCCATTCCTCCGAGGGTGCTGATCTTGCCTTTAATGGCCTAATTACCCTTTGCATTGTGCATTAGCATTTTCAAAAGCCAGAGATTCAATTATTATTTGTCTAGCTTCTGAATTTGGTATCACTCTATTTACTGCTGAAGTCAATCTTTCTAAGAAATTAGTGAAAGTTTCTTTTGGGCCTTGTATAACTTTAGTAAATGACTCAGTTTTCTTTCCTACTTCTTCAGTTCTGTCCCAAGCATTCAAAGCTGCTGAGAGGCATAAAGCTAGGGTATGCTCTTCATATAGAGATTGCCTTTCCACATTAGCATAATCTCCCTCTCCAAGAAGTTGGCCTTGGGAGGTTTCCATACCTCTAGCCCTACTTTGTTGTTCAGTGGTCCTAACTTCATCTTTCTACCAGATCCTCCATTGTAACTGAGGACCAGGCTCCAAGACTGCTTTAACCAAGTCTCTCCAGTCTTGAGGGATAATTCTATTACAAGTTGACCACAAGTTTAACATGTGCTTCACAAAAGGTGAATGCATGCCATGTGAGACTATTGCTTCCTTGAATTTCCTCAAATCTAACATTTGCACAGGAGTTCATTCAGCTCTTACACAGCCTTGAGAATATCTTATCAGTGGGTAGTTCCTATAAGGATACTGGATAAATTAAGGTTGACTATTTGAAAACCTTAGGCTGTTTCTCTCTAACCGTATAATGCAATGCTGAGATTGGTTCTTCTTTAAATTCTTCTGTCTGGGTCTGAATATCTCTATAATCTCTTTTAATAAGGTTTTCTAAAACTTTTATCTTGGTACTCATATTAACCAACTTTTTTAATGATAAAACAAAAATAATTAAACCAATAGTATTTATAATTGACATTACATAAATCCCATCTACATTAATTATCCTCTCATTTAATTTTTCCATTTTCTTTTTTTTTTTTAAAGATTTAGTTATTTATTACATATACAATGTTCGGCCTGCATGTATGCCTGCAGGCCAGAAGAGGGTATCAGATCTCACTATAGATGGTTGTGAGCCACCATGTGGTTGCTGGGAATTGAACTCAGGACCTCTGGGAGAGTAGTCAGTGCTCTTAACCTCTGAGCCATCTCTCCAGCCCCTAATTTTTCCATTTTCAAACCGTCCAGCATATTATCATACAGAGACCTAACTCCATCATAATAGTGTTTTCCTTTTTTTAACATGGGGAAAAAAAAACTCTCTCTTTTCACTAATTCCTCCCTTTAAGAATTCCCAGTTGTTGCCGGGCGGTGGTGGCGCACGCCTTTAATCCCAGCACTCGGGAGGCAGAGCCAGGCGGATCTCTGTGAGTTCGAGGCCAGCCTGGACTACCAAGTGAGTTCCAGTAAAGGCGCAAAGCTACACAGAGAAACCCTGTCTCGAAAAACCAAAAAAAAAAAAAAAAAAAGAATTCCCAGTTGTTTCACCAAATATGCCAATGGTGACAATGAAGATATGAGACTGACTGCTTCTTCATAGAACAGTAGAATCCTGAGCAGGTTTTCAAGGCCACTACCTAGTGTGGCAGCAGACCAAGGAGGGGGTCCAAGGAGAGCCCACAACCCAGTAGGAGAAAAGAAGCCAAAGGGCCAGTCATCTGCATGAAGGAACGTGCGAAAGCTGCTAACTCCTGTGGCTTATGGAGCCCAAACGCCTGTGTGCAGAGTTTGCTGTAGAGAGGCTGTAGCAGAAAATCCCAACTCGCTCAGAGGGTCGAGGAGAAGAAAGGAAAATGTTAGCTGGAAGGGTAGTAACTTGGGCCACGTGAGCTCCAGCCTGTGCCAGTAGCTGCAAAGCCACATACAGGCAAGAGGCTTTTTCGTGAATTCATGCCCTAAAAGTAGGATGCCAGATGTAGCATGAATTCTTAATAATAAAAACCTGGAATCAGCTATCAGGGTGAAAACAGAGCAGTCAGCCACTACTAGAAAGACTTCTTACCTGTAGGAATCCTCAGACTGAAAGGGGCTGAGCTCCTGTCTCCCCCCACATACCTAATCACTTCCTCTCTCCGCCCAGCCATATCACTTCCTGTTTTCTCCTCCCAAGTGCTGAGATTAAAGGTGTGTGCCTCCCACGTACTGGGGTCAAAGGCATGAGATCCTAAGTGCTGGGATTAAATGTGTGTGCCACCACTGCTCAACTTCTAGTGGCTAGCTCCACACTCCAATCTCCAGGCAAGCCTTATTTGTTAGAGCACAAACAAAATATCACCACATCTGTCCATTTGTGAGAGGCAGGTGTTAAAGTCTCCCACTATTAATGTGTAGGTTTTGATGTGTGATTTAAGCTTTAGTGATGTTTCTTTTACAAATATGGGTGCCCTTGTATTTGGGGAATAAATGTTCAGAATTGAGACTTCATCTTGATGGATTTTCACTGTGATGAATATGAAATGTCCTTCTCCATCTCTTTTGATTAATTTTACTTTGAAGTCTATTTTGTTAGATATTAGGATAGCTACACCAGCTTGCTTCTTAAGTCCATTTGATTAGAAAGTCTTTTCCCAATCCTTTAGTCTGGGTAGTATCTGTCTTTGAGGTTGAGGTGTGTTTCTTGTATGCAGCAGAAGGATGGATCCTGTTTTATATCCATCCTGTTAGCCTGTGTCTTTTTATTGACAAATTGAAACTACTGATATTAAGAGATATCAATGACCAGTGATTGTTAATTCCTGGGTTTTTGTTGTTGTTGTTGTTGTTGTTTGTTGTTTGGGGGGTTGTTTTGGGGGGGGTTGTTTGTTCGTTGTTTTTGTTTTTGTTTTTTTGGTTTTGGTGGTGGTGGTAGTGTGTGTGTGTGTTTCCCTTCTTTGGGATTTGCAGGTGTGAGATTATCTATTGCCTGTGGGTACAGCTAACTTCCTTGGGTTAGAGTTTTCCTACTAGTACTTTCTGTAGGGCTGGACTTGTGAATATGTATTGTTTAAATCTGGTTTTGTCATGGCATATCTTGTTTTCTGTGTCTATGATGATTAAAAGTTTTCCTGGGTATAGTAGTCTAGGCAAGCATCCGTGATCCTTTGGTGTCTGCAAAATGTCTGTCCAGGACCTCTTAGCTTTCAGAGTCTCCATTGAGAAGTCAGGTGTAATTCTGATAGGTCTGCCTTTATATGTTACTTGGCCTTTTTCCTTTGCAGCTCTTAATATTCTTTCTATATTCTGTACGTTAGTGTTTTGGTTATTATGTGGTGAGCAGATTTTTATTTTTGATCCAGTCTATTTGGTGTTCTGTAAGCTTCTTGTATCTTCATAGGTATGTCCTTCTTTAGGTGGGGAAAGTTTTCTTCTATGAATGATTCCATTGAATATATTTTCTGTGCCTTTGAGATTGAATTCTTCTTGTTCATCTATCCCTAGTATTCTTCAGTTTGGTCTTTTCATGGTGTCCCAGCTTTCCTGAATGTTTTGTGTTAAGAACTTGTTGAATTTAACATTTTCTTTCACTGATGAATCTATTTCCTTTCTCATATATTCAGTGCCTGAGATTTTCTCTTCCCTCTCTTGCATTCTGTTGGCTATGTTTGCATCTATAGTTCCTGTTCATTTACCCAGATTTTCTATTTCCAGAATTCCCTCGGTTTGGGTTTGTGTCTTCTTTATTCCCTCTATTTCAGTTTTCAAATCTTAAACTGTTTCCTTGACCTGTTTGATTGTTTTTTTCTTGGCTTTCTTTAAGGGATTTATTGATTTTTTCCAATTTTTTGTCTTTTCCTCCATTTCTTTAAGGTAATTTTTCACTTCCTCTTTAAGGGCCTCTATCATCTTCATAAAGTTATTTTTAATGTCATTTTCTTCTGCTTCATCTGCATTGGGAGTTCAGGTCTTGCTGTTGTAGAACCACTAGGTTCTGGTGGTGCCATATTACTCTTTATGTTGTTGAATGCATTCCTACACTGCTGTTTACCCATAAATGGTTTGGGATAATTATAGGAACAGGTGTTGATTCTTGTGATGTATTTATTGGATGGATCTTTTGTTCCTTTATTGTCTGTTTCCTTTATGGTCTTTTGGCCAGAATGGCCAAGAGTTCTGGTAATTATCTGGTTGTCAGGTCGAGCAGGGTTGTTTGAGCTGAGGTTTATGGGGCTTTGGGTGTTTAGATCCAGCGTATTGTCCAGTTTTTCTGGCTGGTGTGAGCTTTACTTGTGCCTATGGGGTCTATTCTTGCAACTGGTGTAGGTTTTGTTTGTGCCTGTTCTTCTAACTGGTGTAGGTGGCACTTGTGCCTATAGGGTCTGCTGATGTTGCTGGAGAGGACTGTTTATGGGTAGGATGCTGGGGTAAGTGGGATTGGGTAGCAGAGTGAGTCTGTTCTCCCAACTGGTGTAGGTGGAGCTTGTCTCTCTAAAGGCTGTTGATGTTTTGGGGGATGGTTGGCCAAGGGGAGGATGATGGGTTTGGTGGATTTGGGCAGTGGAGTGGGTCTTGGAGGTTACAGAGTCCAATGGGCGGCAGCGGTGGTGGAGCGACCTGCCTGCAGGACTCTTACCTGCTCTCAGCTTCTTTATTAAACCAATCATGACAAAATATATTCACATAGTGTAAGGAATATTCCCCAGCAATATATCTTCTGGGTTTTGAGCTGGGATTCTTCTCCTTCTTCTATTCTTATTATTCTTAGGTTTGGTCTTTTCGTGGTATCCCAGATTTTCCTGGATGTTTTGTATCAGGAGTTTTTTAGATTTAACATTTTGTTTAATGAACCTGTTTCTTCTATCATATCTTCAATGTCTGATATTCTTTCTTCCATCTCTTGTATTCTGTTGGTGATGCTTGCATATGTAGTTCCTGTTTACTTACCCAGATTTTATATTTCTGAATTCCCTCAGTTTGTGTTTTCTTTATTGCTCCTATTTCAATTTTTATGTCTTGAATAGTTTTCTTCACCTGTTTGTTTTATCTTGGCTTTCTTTAAGGGATTTGTTGATTTCCTCCAATTTTTTGGTTGGTTTTTTTTCCCTTGATTTCTTTAAGAGAATTTTTCATTTTCTTTTTAAGCACCTATATTATCTTCATAAATTTGTTTTTAAGGTCATTTTCTTGTACTTTGGCTGTATTGGAATATTCAGGTCTTTGGTCATAAGATATGTGGACTCTGGTGGTGCCATATTGCCATGGCTGTTGTTGATTATATTTTTACACTGGTGTTTAGACATCTGGCTTTGGGATGATTAGGTCTAGGCCCTGATTTCTGAGTTTGTCCTTGTTGGATGGGTGTTTTGTTCCTTGGTTTCTGTTTCCTCTTCAGTTTTTCAGTCTTTGTGGCCTGGATTTCTGATGGCTGGTGTGACCTCTGATCTAGTAGGGAGTCTCTGTCCAAGTTGGGAGCTGGCCTTCTGGCAGTTAGCTTGGCCTTTGGTGCAGCAGGGGGATCTCTGTTCTTCTGATTGGTGTGGCCTGTACCTGATCTTCTGACTGGTGGGGCTTGCACCTGAGCAGTTTAAATCTGTTCTGACTGGTGTGGCCTGTGCCTGAGTGACAGAAGTCTACTGGAGTTGGGGGCAGGGCCTGGCAGTGGGGTGGGTGATGAGCTGGAATGGTGTGGGCTATGGGAAGTGTCTTTGGGAACAGAATCTAGAGATTGGGGCAGTTCAGCTGGTAGGAAGGTCACTCCCCTGTTCTGACTCTATCCTTCATTTATTATTTAGCAACATATGAGGTATAAATACATTCTTAGCCAATATATATGTGTGTCTGTGTGTCAGAAACTACTTTTAGCCATATAAACCTTTCATGATGTGTTATGGAATATGTATTCATATACATACATGCACACAAACGATTTATTATTTATTGCCAGGCTGTGTGATTCACGTGCATTTATCTCATTTCATCCTCAAAACAGCCTCATGATAAAAGTTACAATAGAAAATTGTTAATAAATACAGACAGATAGAAAGACAGAGACAGAGATTTTTTATATGATAACATCACTGTTTCCACCTTTACCTCTGCTTACCTGAGAACCAGTCACAGATCTAGCTAGACGCTAACTCGGCTCTTCTAGTGCAGAGGCGAAATTCTTCTGGAAGTTAATAGAGCTCCACAGATTTTGGGGGTAGGGGGTTATTTTGCTTCCAGGGGCGTGTGGTTCTCCCCACTCCAGTTCTGTGTTCACTCTGTTCTTAATGCTTTGTCAGCTGTCCTCGTTTATGTGGGGTGATGGGGCTTGAACCCTTAGATCCAATTTTCATCTTTAGCTATTTTTTGACAGAAAGAACATTGATAATTGCTTTTATTAAGCAAGTTTGGTTGTGCTTGTCACGGTAGCCAGGAGTGTATGGTGGGAATAAACTTATCATCATTGGATATGGCAGCTTCTTTCTATTTACTCTCCCAATCTTGGCTATTTTTTACATGAATTCAGAATCTCTGTGGGCTTTTTCCTCATATGTAGTTAACAATCTGAATGACACATTCTTTATAATACCACAATAATTCCGTCCATTACATCACTTAATTTATAGGAGTGCTAGCACCAAAATCGATAAACATTATTTCTAAAATGTCAAGAGTGTTAATGGTGTGATTAAAAAAGAAAAAGATTCCACAATCTCTCTGCCCAGAGCTCGTTGATATACTGTTGTTGAGGCACACCTAACTGAAGCTGCAATATGGAAGACTTAAATCATTAAGACTCTGTCAACTTTAAAAATGTGTGTCGGAAGCTATTTTTAGCTTCACGGATCCTTTGTGCCATATTGTGGAATTCTGTTAGCAGAGAGAGGGAGAGACTACATGTCTCAGAGAAGATTGTTTCAGGGTGTTTTGAGACATATCAACAGTTGCTAAGGAACCGTCTCTAATGCTTCTGGGAAATTCTGTAATACTTCGCTTAGAAATTGGGAGAGATTTTTTTTATGGAGCAAATCTTCTTGGACAAGGAAAGCATATGAAGGGTGGTATTAGGGAACAGTTTCAAACTGGAAAGATTATTTTAAAGTTTCCTAGAAGATGGGGTTTAAATGGGGCTTCCTAGCACCGTATAATCTCCTCTCACAGAATCCTGGAAGCTTTCATTTACATCTGATTTTAGAACAAGTAGCATTTTAAAATCTGGTCACATTTCAGTTTATTTTCCATGATTGATGCTTTAAAATGGAGATTAGTACTTCTTTTCACATGGAGAATTAATTAGCATGCTAGAATGGTGGTTTCACTGATTTTCTCTCCTTTTAGTGAAAAGCTATATTAGTAGTAAACATTTTATAGGCTCTGATTGTTTACTAGACCCTGCACATACAGTCTTGTCATCTAATGGTACGGCAGCCTGAAAAGTCCCCTCTTTTCATGTGGCTTTGTAGAAAGTGAAAAGATGTTCACAAGCCAGCTTTTGGGAGGCTTGTACTGCCGGGGGAGTCAGGTTAGCAGTCTTACTTTAGTTCCCTCTCATGATCCTGTGAGGACTATTGGGCCAGTGACTGGTAACATCTTCATGTCCATTAATCTTTACCCACCTGGCCAGACAGGAAGCTGCCCTTTCATGGGAACATTGCTTTGAGACAGAATAATTTTAACTAAACTCTTTGATCTACAGATTTTATTACTTCTGAAGTTACTTAAATCATAGAGTAGAAATGATCCTTCCTTCCTTCCTTCCTTCCTTCCTTCCTTCCTTCCTTCCTTCCTTCCTTCCTTTCTTCTCTCTCATTCACAAACACTAAGTGAGCACCTAATATGAGAAAGTTGTTGTAGTTAGCACCGAGGATATGACACAGTTAGCACATAGCCTTAGTCCTCAAAGGACTTGTAGTCTAATAGGGAGACCTCTCTGTAAATAAGCAGTTATAAAGGAATAGGCTGGAGGATCACCATAATTATTGCACAGACATCTGGGATAGTACAGGTTGAGGAAAACCCCTCCCCCATACATGACTTCTTCCCCTTGAATTCTTCGTTTCTCTTTTGGTCCCTGTACACACCATGCTGTTGTTTGACTACACCATTCTGTTGCTTCTGTGACTCTTTCTAGACCATTCTCCCTCCCTACCAGAGTCTTCCAGCATATCTGTCCTCTTGGCCCTTCTGATACATCTGCATTTCTCAGTTTAACATCCCTGAGTAGAAGCTGCTATGAGATACTTTGTCTCCTACCAAAGTGCAGCATCCTCTAGCCAGTCTGATTGAAACTACATAGGTACATCTTTGCCCTTCAGATTGGAGATCACATGAAAGTGCAGTGGTAATTTAGAAGATGCCTGGATATCAGATCATTGTGGGGACAGGGAAACCCAGACTAGTCTTGGTATTGCCACTTTCCATTCACACTGAAGCTTTTCCAACTTAAAGACTCCAGTAAAGTGGGATCAACAAAGTTGTTCAAGGACCTGATATTGAGAGTATTGGTTGTGAGCATAGAAAATATGTTAAAAATAAATAAGAATTATGACAGCAGCAAGTAAATACTAAATACCAAATGAATGATTCCAGCAGTTATGTGATAGAGGAACATAAGATACAAAAGCCACAGCCCTTGGGTTTATTGTTGCGAACTCAGCATCACTTCTGAGTCTGAAGCCCTGACTTTGCACTGCAATCACAATATCAACCAAAAGATGCTTTGCTGGTCTTTTAGCGACTGTGTTAACAAGGGCGTTGTGTTAGAGATACACTAATGGTCATGACTGTGGTGGGCCAGACTGTGGTGTCGATTAGTGAATTTCTTCCTGTGTCATAAAAACAGAAGTCATCTGAGAAGACATGCCTTCTCAGCCATGCCTTAGAAATCTCAGCTGAGTGGCTGTGACTTTGTGCTCGAACTGGCTGCTTTCTCCTTAAGGTAAACTGTCAGTCATCACCACCCATCATATAAAACGGTCTCGTGTAGCTACTGTGCTGTCTTATGCTTGACATCACAGCATGCAGGAGGCTGAGAAAGGAGAATCACTGTAAATCTGAGGCCAAACTGAATGCCATGAGTTCCAGTACAGCCTGGGCTACAGAGTTAGATTTGCGCAGAGCACAACCCATTGTGGAAGCAAAGGTTCCTTGCATATAAGGAAGAAAACTTGGAATTCTTTGTTTGTTTGTTTGTTTGTTTGTTTGTTTGTTTGTTTGTTTGAGACAGGGTTTCTCAGTGTAGCCTTGGGTGTCCTGGAACTCATTCTGTAGACCAGGCTACCCTCAGACTCAGAGATCTACCTTCCTCTGCTTCCCAAGTGCTGGGATTAAAGGGCTGCACCACCACTGCCTGGGAAAACTTAGAATTCTTAATTCTAGACACCTGCCTGTGGATGAATCCTATTTATAACACACATTTGAAACCATGGTAAATGTCTGATAATGTATGGAAAGACAGGGTGTCATTAATGGTCTTTCAGCTCCCAGTTCAGAACTAGAACTGATGAAGTGAGAAGTAGCAGAGCATAACAGTTAAAGACGTTTGATTTAAAGCCAGAACTGGGGTCTGGAGAGATGAGTCAGAGAGTAAGAGCCTTGGCTTGCACTTGCAGAGGACCTGGGTTCAGTTCCCCACATGTACATAGTCGCTCTCAACCGTCTGTGAGTCCAGTTCCAGAGGCTAGGATGCCCTCTTATGGATTCTACAGGCACTGTGTGCATACTATACACTTACACACATTCAGGCGAAATATTCATACACATAAAATAAAAAATAAATAAAGCCAAAATTGCCTGGGTTTAATACTAGATTTCCCAAATGAATTGTCAAACCTGGAGCAAGAGCAAAATACTGAGCCTTTCTATGCCTCAGTAAGAGTACAGATCTCACCAAGTTGCTTCATGAACTAATACACAACTATTTTGAATAGGACCTAGCACATAGTATGTAGTCCCACAGTACATATTAGCTGTTACTAATATTAATGATCTTACTCCAAGTTGATAATAAACCTAATATTCATTAAATCATTTGCCAAATTTAAAATTAACTCTATTATGTGGTTTGTGGAGGAGTTCAAATAACAAATAATATTATATTTATATACAGGTCTGTGGCTTTTATCCTGTGAAGCAGTCATCATTTGGTGGGCCATCTGGCAGTGGGTCACAGTTTTATAGAAATCTACCACTGAGGTAAATAGCTCCCCATGTGGGAGACATTCCTTGGGAGTCAGAGGCACATTGGCGATGCAGTTACACGGGTGTGCACAGAACTGTGTGTGCCAGGATAATAGTCAGGCCACGTCACTCTCTCAGGTGTCAAAGAAAATAAGTGCCATGCTTAAGAAATTTAGTCACACCATCCCTGATACAGTCCCTAGAATAGTGTTGTAATTTGTATGCCATATACTTGGTTTTAACAAGGCATTTAAGTCTGTTAAGCAGGTTGGAGGGTTAGAAAATCCTGCAAAGACAGGCTGTGTGGGGAGGTTTATAAGCAGCGTTTGTTTACTGTGCACAGAAATGATGGTGGGAGTTATAGATGCAGACAAGAGATAGCAAACACATTTACAGTGACTAATAGCACCAAACGAGGCCGCCTTCATATACCATTATCATTTGCTATCTGGTTTGTTGTTTGTTTAAGATGCCCTTTGTTGCCTTCAAAGATTGAAATTCCATTATAAGCATGAAGGTTAGGTCAGATAAGAATGCATCCAATCTCTACTGTATGCAGATGGCAAAAGCAAATTATTAGTTGGAATATAAATAATCTTACTACATACTGTCCGCATGCCGGTGTCTGCACCCTTGTGGCTTGTAGTCAGAATGATGAATAACAGTGGTGAGGCTGTTGCTAAGTTGTGCGTCACTTTGGTCATGTTATCAATCCCTAAGCCGACAGAGACTCTCTGAAATTTCTGTGGATCGTCCCTGAGTGTTAGAGATAAGTTTCATCATCTTAGTACCATCACCTCTTTCAGTCAATCATCAATAACTAACAAATAGAGATTTATGGAGCTGGCGTAAAAAGCTCCATGAGAGACATCACTGTTCAGGAAACAGAAAGCTATAGGAGGAGCTCCTTTCTCCAAAGATGGGTAATAATACAGAGATGACGTAGAAGAACTACTCAATAATAATGTTACTATTGATAATAGCAGCACATAATGGGGCTATAGAGATGGCTCAGTGATTGAGAGCATGTATTACTCTCGCAGAGGACCCTAGTTCAAGTCCCAGCACCCACGTTCAACAGCTTGCAGCTCTCTGTACCTCCAACTCCACAGAGATTAAATGCCTCTGGCCCCTAAGGATGCCTGCACTCACATGAATATGCCCACGCAGAGACCCAACCATATACATGTAATTTAAAATAACAAGATAAATATTTTTAGTACTACATAATGCCACAATAAAATCTCTATGTTCTCGTACAGGTGGTACAGATAGTATATGGTAAACTCACCAGCCGTTGACAGAGATTATAAAGAAGAATTATAAAGAAAAAATAAAGATTTATTTTTATTTCATGTGTGTGGGTGCTTTGCCTGCATTATGTCTGTACACCACGTGTGCAGTACCTGCAGAAGCCAGAAGAGGGTGTGGGATCACCTGGAACTGGAGTTTGAGCCACTGTGTGGGTGCTAGGAACCAAACCCAGTCTCAGTCCTCTGGAGGAGCATCCTGTGCTCTTAACCATTAGCTGTTTCTCTAGCCCTTCAGTGGGTTTGTAATTGAATTAGAATACACCACTTCCTTTCTACCCTCTCCTTCCTTTCCCCCTCCAGTCCTGCCCAGCTACGCTCCTTGGAACCCGTCCTGTGTCCCCTGCTCTCCAGCTGATAGCCTCTTTTTCTTTAATGGTTACTACTGTATAATACAATTTACTAAGTTCATTTTTGTTGGTGGTGTGTATATGACTTCAGGGCTGACCACTCTGCATTGGATAACCAGTAACGGGGCTTGTCCCTGGGAGGGGCTAATTTTTCGTCTCCCAGAAGACATTCGTTGTTTTTAGTTAAAAGAGACTTTTTGTGAGCTGAAATGGAGAGAATTTTTTCAGATGGAGAGGTCAGCTCTGCAGTCAGGAAATGCTAGCCATCCTGGTTGCAGAGAGCAAACCATGTTCCGTGTATACAGTGCGTGCAAAGCCAGCTTCCGTAACTGGGACAGCATACCTGTGAGGATAAGCAGCAGCAGGTCAGAGATGACTAGACCCAGAATAACCATAGGGTGAGAGAATGTGAGCAACACAAGAACCTTTGTTGTTGTGTTTGCTAGCAGGTATTTGGGACTTAGATTATGCTTTGGCATGTGATAGCTACTCAGAGGAGCCTTCATTATATTCTGTGATTAGGAACACTCTAAAAGACAGACTGGAAAAATTATCTGGACCAAGTTGCAGGAAAAATAGAGGGCTCTGCGATTTAAACTTAATTATATTGGTGTAGAATTTTTACCCAGGTCACGAATTTCCTAGGCAAAACCCACATGATCAGGCATTATCCTATGACCCACAGCTCTGATTGGCTGTTGAAAGGGATTTATGTTCCCAGAGGGGCTGTGATAATAAGTAATGATTTTTGAGCAGGGGGGGGGGGAGATTGGGTTAGTATTTGAGTTTCTGTGTTGAGTGGAGAAGGAGAAAATGAAGAAAACCAGAGCAGAGAAGGCTGAGGGGAGATGCTTGTCAGAGTCTCTTTGGGGACTGGTTATCTTCCAATAGCTGGAGAGAAATGGGGGTGTTTGATGGAAACTGTGCTTTGGGGGTATGTTGGGAGATCACACTGTGAACCCCAAGTTAACATTTGTGTTAATTAAATAAAATTAACCTTGGGTCAGGAGGCTGAGTTAGCAACTAATTGACAGAAAGTAATCATAGAGCCTCAGAGGGCATCCGGGAGAGACAGACACAGGAAGTAGGAGGGAGGGTTTGGAGTGGCGCAGGTTTTTCTGGTTTGAAGAAGCAGAAGCACGGGTCTTCCATGGATGCCAGCAAGGAGAGAGGGTTAGCTACTCAGCCTCTCTGAGCTCACAGGTTTCCACCCCAGCCTTTGAATCTCAGTTTTATTTATAAATAGAACGAAAGAGATTTAAAGCTACCTTTAGCAGCAGCGACAGAGCTGGTGCCTGTGGGTACAGAATTCCCACCAGGGCATCGGCCTGAACGGCCAGGCCACTGCCAGAGAAGCAGGCCGGTAACGGCAGAGTCACAATTGCTGGCTGAAAAAGCAGATTAAGGTGCAGGACTGTTTGAGAGATAAACAACAGGGGAGATGCTGACAAGTGTTTTGGAAAAATGAGGAAGTGGGAGCAATGAAGTAAAGTAGTTCCCGAAGTGATCTATCGGTAAACATGAACTTACTGAGTCTCTTCAGACTTTCTGTGAGGTGCAGGTCCTGTCACAGTGGGGAGTCAGGGTTTCCTGGAAGTCTTGATTAGGCAGAAGGGATGCTCACCTTCCTCATGTTAAAGAAAAAAGGTCTGTGTGTGTGTGTGTGTGTGTGTGTGTGTGTGTGTGTGTGTGTGTGTGTGCTTTATAAACTAATTCTAAAGGAATGCTAAAATTAGACTTTTGTCAAATTACATGTTTTAAATTTTTTGTTTTACTCATGGAAACATATTTCTTCAATATTTGGGTGTTGCCATATGGCAAATAAGCAGATGTTTAGTCAACAGACACATTAATTAAGCCCTGGACATTTTCAATGTGAAAAAGTCCCAAGTGAAAGACTCCAAGATTTGTGAATTCAAGAAATAGACTTCCTTGTTGCAAGTGCAAAGTAGTTTGGCTCATGTTGGAGAAGAATGTTGTAATCTTGAAAACTGACATAGCGGCTGGCAGTTACAGTGCCCCCTTGGCTAATGCAAAGATTTGAGAGCCATACCATTAGAGGACCTTTCACTCACATTTGCCTATGATCACGTCAATCAGCAGGGAAAAGGAACGTCCCTACCCAGATGTTTGTAGACCACCACATCTGGAAGGCAGCACCAAGAAGGCATTGTGGAAAGGAGACACTTCTTATAGGAAAAGCACTTTGCTTTTCAAGCAGATTCCACATTAGCCAGCTGTTGCTTCTTAGACGTGCCACAAAGTCTCTCGGAGCCAATGGCCTTGGCCTCTCTGTTGATCAGAGAGATGGGGTGGCTGGCTGTCGCACTGGCTGTGGTCTCCACCACCTTAGCTTATGCCAGGCTGTTAACGTCTGGTGTCTTCTCTGCCTTATGTCTCCATGCCTATGGAGTGGTGGATGGCTCTCTGGCGGTCTCTGGTGGTGAATGCTGTACATGTTTCCAGAAGGAACAGCCCAACACTGACTCTATTAAAGAGAAATCGAAAGAACAGCAACAACAAAAAGAACAAATAGACTAAAGTTCCCTGTTGTGAACCTAAGTGCAGTTCTGATCTCTAGCTCTAACTCAGAAGCGTCACAATATTGTAGACATTGTCCACTAGCATCGTAGAGTGAATGTGCACAGGATGTGTAAAGCTCTGTTTCTTGGTAGAAGGGAAAGAATTAATCATTTAAAATCAGTTCCTGGTGTGTGTATGTGTGTGTGTGTGTGTGTGTGTGTGTGTGTGTGTGTGTGTGTGTGTGTGTGTGTGTGTTTAATCTCTCAAAGCTCACATTTGTCTGGTTTTTCCAGCAGGCAGTTCCAGCATGTGCCTGCATGTCTGTGGGTTTTGTCGTTGTGTTGTTAGTGTTCAGACTGCCAGCCAGACATCAGTATGAGCATTAAATTTTTAATTATTATAGTCATCAATGTCCATATTCCCAGCTTACAATCTTCCATGAACAAATGAATTGGAGATATTGATTTGTTATATTAAAGAGAGCTAAAATGTGTTTCAATGCATATATTAGCACACTGCATCAGAGTTCATTTCTCACCTCGCTCCGTTTTTTTTTCATTTTAATTCTTGATAGACCATGTATAATCAGAGAAATAAACATCATCCATTAGTGAGCTTGGTCTTCCCTGAAGTATTAGTATTCTAAACAATCCTATTACCAAAGCATTATTTTGATACTTTATTAAAAGTCCTGCAGCTCTCACATTGCTATACTCAAACACAGCTTTATGCAATTAAAGTTATAATAGGAACTTTATTACAATGATATATAACTGGTATCATCCTAATAAAAGTTCCTGTACACAGCGATGCTTTAATAATGCTGTTTCTGTAACAGTGATTCCTTAGTAATGGAGCTTCTCTCGTGGCAACTTCATTATTAGGAAATGATCTCAGTAATAGAAATGCAAATAAAGATTTTGAAAGGAACATTTTATGCATGGCTCTCTTATTGACCTGCTGTCTTTTCATGCATTGCATATCATCATTATAAACCAACCATGTAGATTATAGTTATGATTATTGCCATCCTGTTACATTTTAGCATTGAGTCCTTCCAGATTGACATTGACTGTCATTTTAAGATAAAATTCAGGGGTTAAAATAATTTAAATTTTAATTAAAATTTGTTTCCAAAGCATTAAAAATGATTTGCAAAACTTTCTCTAATTTTTATTGTATTATAGATTGAGTAGACCATTGGCATTTAAAATGGGATGTTCCCTTGGTGTTCACACTGTCTTCTCAGTGGACATATGAGAATGAGAGTTTTAATTTCTATATCTCCTGCTTTCATATGCACCCTCTCAAAAAACCTGCCTGAGAAGACATTGTGATCAAGATTTTCCTTTCCACTTTCTCCGTTAACCTCCACTCAGTGCACAGAAGTCCCGCTGTCCATCAGCCCCTTCCCAGGGTACAGAACAAATGGAATAAACTTGGCAACTCATTTAGGGCAGCCATGTTCTGAATTCTAAGTATAAGAGAGCAGAGGGTGTAGGTAAGCGCCTTAGATGTGGACACAGAGTCACCTAGGAGCCATTTAATTTTTCTTCTCCTTATTCTACATCTATAAAATGTGGATGATAATAGTAGGATATTGAAATGATTATGTTGATTTATACACATATGAAAACATGTGTGCTACATAGAAAACATTTATGTACTAATGAAAAGCATGTGCTAGTGCTTATATATACTATATAGTGCTGTTTACTCATAATTTCCAAAATTACTCTACTTTGTATGGTTCCTTGTTTATTAAATTTTAAATACATTTGTTGTTTTAATCAACTAGTACTAGTGAACATTTTAATGACAATTAAATCAGATACCCAATTCAACATTTTCTGAAAAAAAAATCACAGAGAAATATAAAACTGTGTTCTCCACATATATATTTGTTTGTAGCTTTACATAAAAATCAATAAAAAGATTTTAAGCATAAAATATACATTAAGATGAAAAGCATAATGGAAACATGACAGGAGAAAATATCCAAGTGTTTATATGTTTTTCAATGAATAATGGTAGGTATTTATCTTCAATTGAACACATCTAAGAGACTTATGTAATAGTTACATTTATAATGCTAAGTTTGTACAGCACGCAGAAAGTGACACATTATAAAATGCTTGGGTATATATAAGCAAAAAATGTTCAAAAACTTTTAGATGAAATGCTGATTTATAAGAGTGAAGATGTGGTGCTAACAGTATTACATTGTCTTTATAATTCGTGTTTGTCTGAGTACCCACTTTGCTTGAGAACTATAGTGTCCTTATGAGCTTGGAAGCTGAGTAAATCATAAAAGTCTGAAGTTCTCAGCTTGGCATAGACTTCCCTGAAACCTCTAAAACAGCATGCTCCCAAGTAGAACAGTAACACTTGGCAGGTGCCCTGCCTTCTAGGGTCCATGGCTCTGTTTGCAGGACAGGCTGACTGAGTCCATCTCTGCCCTGTGGCTCAAATGGAGAACTTGGGAGCATGGATGGTGCTCCCACAGTTTGACCTCATGACTCCCAGAGGCATACCAGCTAGAACTAGAAAGAGTAAAATGGCCTTTATGGGGAACATCCTAGGAATTAATTATATTTTCTACTTAGAAAACTAAATAGAAGAAAATATGTGTGCCTTAAAGCATGTTTGCTGCTAATTACATTTATATGAGTTTGGCATGCACAAATTTGCTTTCATTTTTATTTCATACTGTGCTTCATGTTGAAAGTTTGGACACCACCTTGTTAGTGGGTAAATTTCTTATCAGCATAGCAAATATACAATTCTGTATGCTGATAGCTAGACTTAATGTTCCTTTTCAAAATGTTGTTACATTGCAGTTTTTATTGTTGTTTGTGTGTGGATCCAGCAGTCAGAGGACAACTAGTGGGGGTCAAGGCCCTCCTTCTACCGTGTGATTCCCACGGATCAAACTCAGACAGTCATGCTTGATGACAAACTCTCTCAGCGTCTGAACCGTCTCACCAGGCCCCCGACTCCCCCTTAATATTATTTTTCAGACCCTTCCCAGGGTAAACAGAGTTTCTGGAGGGGTGTTTAACACTCTTGCAGTGTTATACCAGCCAGTGCAGGAACTCGGGCGAATGTGAGCTTCAGTTAATTTGATTTGCTATGGTCTATTCCTACAGCCCTTTGAGACCCAACCAGCAGCTTGTCGGGACTCACGTCAGAATGCAAACCTATTCTTAGAAACCAGAGCCTTGAAACATACTGTTTTTGACAAGTCCCTGACTCTTGCCCCGCCCAGCCAGGAAAAGTTCCGTGCTTTATATATTTACAAGTACTCAGGACGGTCAAGCCCCATCCCAAGCACGAATCCTTCTCCCGATGTTGTCAATTGTTTCCGGGATTCGTCCTGTGGTCAGGTCAAGAGTGGCATAAAGCCTAGGCTAGCTCCTAGGACCTAATAGAAGATTCTGTGTGATGTTAATATGAAATATTTCAGAGTTACAATATTAAGACAGTGTTATGCCAGGTGGTGGTGGCACACGCCTTTAATCCCAGCACTTGGGAGACAGAGGCAGGTGGATCTCTGGGAGTTTAAGGGCAGCCTTGTCTACATGGTGAGTTCTAGGACAGTCAAGGCTGTTACACAGAGAAAACGCAGTCTTGAAAAACAAAACAAAGACAGTGTTACTTTAAAACAGGCAAGGTTTGGGAAGCAGCAGTCTGTATTGTGGCAACCTAAGTTAACGAATCTTCTTGGAGGGAAAGGTGATATAAATATTCCTACTGTCTTAACTTGTTCATAAATGTTATTATAAGCAGATAACCTATAAATGTATATGGATAATGTATGATGATATGAACTGGAAAATTAGTCAAATGTTTAATTGTGGAATAATGTTTGTACTGTGACTTATTAACAAGATGGAATATTATGTAGGGGAAGTTGCAGTGACCATTCAAAATATAGGAAAATATATGTAAAGTAATGTTAAGAAGTAGGAGGACATATTTGGTCACAAACATATTCACTGAGTATGTACATAGCTATTACAGGCAGGTAGGGAGATAGGTAAAGACAGACAGACAGACAGACATATCAGTAAGACCTGAGCAGGATTCAGCCTCCAGGGGGAAGGAAGAGAAAGCTGATGGATGCCGGAGTCTGACACTCTGTGGAACGTGACTGTTGGGAAGGGGATAAGAAGGGTGAGCTTAGCACTTAGTCTCCAAATCAGGCTCCATCTCGTGTGTTCATAAAGAGCCTGAATCTTTCCTGGCATCATACTTCTTCAAGGATCCCAAACTCTCTCAGGTTTCTAGGTTTTCTTGTCTAGAAAATTCAGCTAAAGCAAAATTATAAAAATCAGTTCTTAAAATTCAACAGAAGTTGTTTTGAAGAAATTAAAGTGGTTATGAAATGAGCTGAGGCTCTATTTTTATCTTTACATTATTGTTGTTATTATTACTATCGTTGTTTTATTATTTTTATTTGACACAAAGTTTTGTTCTGTAGCTCAGGCCTGCCTTGAACTTGCGGTCTGACTGCCTCGTGATGTATACCTGTAAACAGACATTTCCTGTCCCAACCGCTCAGTCCTAAATAACCAACTCAGAGGCTGAATATTACCTATACATGCTCAGTTGATAGCTCAGGCTTGTTACTAGCTAACTCTTATACTTAAAATAGCCTATATTTCTATTTATTTATGCTTTGCCATGTGGCTAATGGCTTGTTACCTCCTTTTTACATGTCCTGCTTGCTCGACAGCTGGTTGGCTGGCATCTCCTCTGACTCTACCTTCCTTCTTCCCATCATTCTCAGTTTGGCTTTCCCACCTAACTTCCTGCCCAGCTACCAGCCTGCCAGCTTTTTATTAGCCAATTATAGTAATACATATTCATAGTGTAGAAAAAGATTGTTCCACAGCATATACCTTAATCCCACTCAGGACTTAAGGCAGGAGGACTGCTTCAAGTTTGAGGCCCATCTCAGATACATAGTGGGTCCTTGTCTCAAAAAAGACAGGAAGGAAGGAAGGGGGGAGGAGTGAGGGAGAGAAGGAAAGAGGAGGAATTGTGATCTTTGCCCTTATGTATCCATATTCCTGTATGTACTTGCTTGCAAAATACTAGTATGCAATTGTCTCAAAAGCAATCAATCTAAAAATTCTCCCCATGACACTTCTGTAACCTGGACTCTGAGCCTGGCACACTTCAGCTGTTAGCATTGTTTCTGCTCCATTGTTTCTAATTATTAGTATTCAGGAAAGGGGGAAAGAAAATCTCACTGAGCTGTTTATAGGTCAGATATTTACCTAACAGTTTTCATTTTTAGAAGGGGTAACACTGATTCTGCAATGAGTTTATCACATCTCCGGTAATTTTCTTTTTGGAGTGTCTTTGAGAGAGCTTCTAAAGAGAAAAACTAATTTTAGCTCAACAGAATTCCCAGGAATGTGCTCCAGGGAAGAAGGGGAGCAGAGTGTCTTATTATCCGTGAGGTGAGAAGCAGGAGAAACTGCATAATTGCTGGGATCCTGGGCTCAGAGAGGATTCTCTTATTAGAAATTTACACGGATTGTGTGCATCTAAAGAGAACCATTGTGGTGGTGTGAAAACTGATTTTGAAGATTCATCAGTATTTTTTCTGTAGCTTTCAAATTCCACTTAGTATCATTCTAAAAAGTAATAATACTAATAGGCTGCTGTTTTATTGTATTTTGTGAATAAAATATCTACCTTGTGATAGTTGCTAAACATTGATATCTGCTTGTTGATAATTAGTATGTTTATGTGAATTATTTTCTGGTTATCCATTGCTAAATTCTCTGATATACATAGCTAAGAAGTAGTGTCACCATTTTAGCATGTGTGTATCTCAGGCTTACTGAACCACATGTTACCACAATTCTGAAACACAGTGCAAGGCAGGTAGAGAGCTGAAGCTTGGAAAGCACAGGCTCAGGGCTGTTTTACTGTCAGGTAAAAATAGAATGAATGTGCCCCCTGTTTGTTTTTCATGCTTAAGTTCTGTGCTTATTGTCAGCAGACTTAACATTGGAAATCCTAAACTCTGCTTTTTTCTATTTAAGCATATATATGTATATATATATATACATATACATACATCACATATATATACTGTGTATACACAATACATATATTGTATATACACACATATATATAGTAAATGTACACACACATGTGTATATAGTGTATACACACGCATATATTTATTATGTATACAGAAACACATATATTGTATATACACAGACACACATATATTGTGTATACACACACACATATATATTGTGTATATACACACACATATATATTGTGTACACACATATATTGTATATACACAGACACACATATATTGTGTACACACACACACACACATATATATCTTGTGTACACACACATATTTAGTTGTCATGCCGGGGATAACTTGCTGTTAAGCAAGTGTTCCACCAGTGAGCTGTATTCCCGGGCCTAGTTCTTGCTCTGAATCTGGACATGGTGCTTGACTCCATTGCTTGTGCTTTCTGTGACCCTGTATAAGCCACTCCTCTGAACAATTTTCTACAAAATGGAAGAATGCTGTTTATAGTACTCCGAAATTTTAAATTAGGTGACATAGATCGATGGATATAGTTTTGGTTTCTTCCTTTTCATGATCAAATAGCAACATCAGCTATTTCTAGTCAGCTGTATCTCAGATCCATATCACATCCCTGCTATGTTTACTGTGGTATCCTCACCTTCCATGAGTCTCCTTTCTTACTCACCTATAATCCATTTTTTAATCAGTAGCCAGTAAAAAGCAGATGTCATTCATCAATTACTTCTCATCATACTTAAGGGCAGGATATGCTGGGGGAAGTCTTTCTGTATGCTGTGAATAAATGTTGTTCCCATTGGTTAATTAATAAGCTGCCTTGGCCTATGGCAGGTGGGAAATCCAAGGAGAGAGACAGGAAAGAGAAGGGCAGAGTCTGGAGAGAGACGCCAGCCTGCCGCCCAAGGAACAACATGCCAGCAGACCAATAAGCCATGGAACACGTGACAAAACATAGATTAATAGAAATGGGTTAATTTAAAATATAAGAGCTAACTAGCAAGAGGCCTGCCATAGGCCATACAGTTTGTAAATAACATTAAGCCTCTGAGTGATTATTTTGTAAGCAGCTGTGGGACCACGGGGCTGGATGGGACTGGAGAAAACTTACCCTACCAGGACGCAGCTTCCTTCTTGTGGCCTGAAGGCTGTTGGGCCCTGCCTTCCTTTAGAGATTGTTCTGTCTTCCTTCTCTCAAAATATTCCAACCATACAGCCTGTTTCTGCTCCCTGAGCACAAGTCATCTGCTCCTTTCTCATTCCTGAAAATATTTTCTTTAGGTTTAAAATAATGACTTTCAAAGTAGTTTTTAGAAATACATAAAATATATAGTGCTAGGCCGGGCGGTGGTGGCGCACGCCTTTAATCCCAGCACTCGGGAGGCAGAGCCAGGCGGATCTCTGTGAGTTCGAGGCCAGCCTGGGCTACCAAGTGAGTTCCAGGAAAGGCGCAACGCTACACAGAGAAACCCTGTCTCGAAAAACCAAAAAAAAAAAAAAAAAAAAAAAAAAAAAAAAAAAAAAAATATATATATATATATAGTGCTAATGCCTTTAGATAAGACTAGTGAGGAAAACAACATACAGGTTGCTTAGGTAACATTTTCCCTGTTTGTTTGTTTGGTTTTATAAACTCACTTTCAGGTTATTTGGTTATTTGAGTTAAAAATAAATCTTGAGTTAAAAAGAAAATTGCTGGTGCAAATCTGTAGTTCCAGCCCTTGGAAGATGAAGGCAGAATATCAGGAATTCAAGGTCATCCTCAACTATAGAGAGTTGGAGGCCAGCCTGGCCTACATAGGACAATCTCACAAATGCACACAAATTCTAGACAGTATTTTTTCCTGTTAAATTATGCACCTGACTTGAGTTTTGTTCTGATATGAGCATAAATTCGAAGGATTTGTTTCTTTCAACACATTCTTATTTTAAAGAACTTAGCAACCTGTTACCCTCAATTTAAAATGAAAATGTTTTCAACTTTCATTTATTCTTAGGGTAGCTCTTTCTTTATGTCTTAAAGATATATTATTTAAAATTTAAAATACACCTTTGTCTTCCCATTCACAACTCTTTTTGCACTTTTCTCAATCAGTGCATGAAGGAGGTTCAGCACAAGCCCACGTGTTGGAAGCCCTCGTCCCCGAGCTCCCCTTTGTGGAACTACGTCATACTTGTTCTGTGTCTGAAGTCAGGTGTATTTGCAGTTTTCCAGTTACATAGAACAGCTCCAGGAAGGCCCGGGATCCTCTGCCCCAGCTCACTTTCTTGCTTTTGAAAGGGAAAAGGGGTAAATCCTCCTTCTCTCCTCATAAGCTGGTGCCTACAGATGAACAAGAAGATAGACTAATGGGAAAAATTATAAGTTCCATGATGTTGGTAGTTTAGTCTCCACATGCACAGAGGGGGGCCCTTCATAGAAAGACCTACAGAGTCCGTGAGAGGTGGGAGCTTATGAATACCATTTTAACAGAGGGATGATGAGACATGTCAAAGTGACGAGAAGAATGAGAAAAATTGTAAGTAAACATGAGGAGAAACTAATGGAAGAGCATTTTAGTCAGGGATGTTTCTGAAAACCCACTTCAGTGTCATCTTCCTGCAATGACAGTGGTTGTGAGGGGTGGCTCAGGAGTTAAGAGCACTGGCTGCTCTTCCAGAGGACCCAGGTTCAGTTCCCAGCAACCACATGGCAGCTCACAACTGTCTGTAACTCTAGTGCCAGGGGATCTGACACCCTCACACAGGCATAGATAAAGGCAGGACACCAGTGAACATAAAATAAAATGAAATGAATTCCTTTAAGAAAGGGACAGACGTGCCTTCATAAAGCGATCTTCAGGCCTGTTTGAAATGGTGGGAAGAAGGAAGCTTTGCCTTTATTGTCTTAGTGCAGAATGAACGAACCTTCTGCTGAGGGAGAAGGGGCACATTTGGGAGAAGCTCATTCCTCCTCACTCGCCCTCTCTTCGACAGCCTTCACTAGCCAGAAGTCAGGGCCTGCTTACAGAGGTGAGTTCAGAGTATCTGGTATGCAGGGTAGGGGTTGGACTCACTGCAGAAACCTTCTCTACCTTTGGACGTAGCTCACTCCACTGCCCATGCATGTTTCGTGTATGGCAGACTCCCTCAGGCACCAGAAAGGTAGGAGGATACAGTAGGAATTGAGTGTTACTCTGTATGTTTGAAAAGAGCAAGCAAACTCTGAAGAAAAAAAGTGAGACAGCAAAGCAGAGACTTTGAAATCAAACCTTAAACTTAGCCAGCTGGAGAAATGGCTCAGGGGTTAAGAGCACTGGTTGCTCTTCCAGAAGACCTGGGTTCAATTCCCAGCCCCTCCATGGCAGCTCACAAGCATCTGTAACTCTAGGCCCAGGGGATCCAAGACATACATGGTGTGCAGACAGAGACAGAACATCCATTCACATAAAGTAAAAATAAAGATTAAAAACATACTTTAAAAAAAGAAAACAGGTAGGGAGTAGTGGCCCACACTTTAACCTCAGCACTCAGGAGGCAGAGGCAGGTGGATCTCTGTGAGTTTGAGGCCAGCCTGGTCTACAGAGTTCCAGGACAGCCAGGGCTACACAGAGAAACCCTGTCTCAAAAAACTAAAAAAACAAAAAACAAAAAACAAATAAAAAAAAAAAAAAACTCAGATCACCTTGAGAAAGATAATTGGCATCTCTAAGTCTTTTTCCTTATTTTTTATTTTTAAAAATGTTTTTATTCATTTTACATACCAACCACAGATCTCTCTCTCATCCCTGCTCTCCCCCCATCCCACCCCACCTCCCCGCACCTTCCTCCCCTACCCACCTCCCATCCCCTCCTCCAAAAGGGTAAGTCCTCCCATTGGGGAACAGCAAAGCCTGGTATATTCAGTTGAGGTAGGATGAAGCCCCTCCGCCCTTCATCAAGGGTGAGCAAGGTGTCTGACCATAGGGAATGGTCCAGAAGGCCAGCTCACGCACCAGGGACAGACTCTGGAAGAGCAGCCAGTGCTCTTACCCACGGAGCCGTCTCTCCAGCCCACTTTTCCCTTACTTTTAACAGTAACCATATACCAGTCATTCAGGATTACTACAGTTGAGTGGCCTCACAAGTGTGCAGTGCGTGCAGTCGTTTGTGTTAATTCCATTCAAAGGTTCCGGTGCCCACAGGCTCCCCAGTTCCTACCTCCCTGGTAAAATTGCCACTGCTCTACTCAGTGTCCTGCTAGCTCACGCCTTCCTGCCATCCTCTTTTTTCTTTTCTTTTCTTTCTTTTTTACATTTTATTTTATTTAAAATTCTTTTTCATTTTACATACCAACCATAGTTCCCCTGCCCTCCCCTTCTCCTCCTCCCCCCACCTCCCCCATCCCACTCCCCATCCACTCCTCATAGGGGTAAGGTCTCCCTTGGGTAGTCAACACAGGCTGGCATACTAAGTTGGGGCAGGACCAAGCCCCTCCCCCTGCATCAAGGCTGAGCAAGGCATCCCACCCTAGTGAATGGGCTCTAAAAAGCCAGTTCATGCACCTGGGATAAGTCCTGGTCCCTCTGCCAGGGGCCCCACAAACAGATCAAGTCACACAACTGTCACCCACATTCAGAGGGCCTAGTTTGGTCCCATGCGGGCTCAGAGGGAATGGGGGTGGGTGGGAACATGAGGGATGGAGATGGCTGAGTTGGGGGAAGGACGGAAAGGGAGAGCAATGAAAGAGATATCTTGATAGATGGAACCATTATGGGGTTAGGGAGGAACCTGGTGCTAGGGAAATCCCCAGGAACCCACAAGGATGACCCCAGCTGAGACCCCTAGCAATGGTGGAGAGGGTGCTTGGACTAGCCTTCCCCTGTAGTCAGATTGGTGACTACCCTAATTGTCATCATAGAACCAGTGACTGATGGAAGCAGATGCAGAGACCCACAGCCAAGCAGTTGGCCGAGCTCCTGGGGTTCAGGTGAAGAGAGGGAGGAGGGGTTACAGGAGCAAGGGGTCAAGGTCATGTTAAGGAAAACCACAGAGACAGCTGGCCCAAGCTGGTGGGAGCTCACGGACCCTGCATTCCTCTTTGACAAGAAAATGCTGCTGGAACAGAGGTTCTTAACCTGTGGGTCACACCCATTTGAGGGTTGCCAAAGACTACCAGAAAACACAGGTGTATTCACATTATGATTCATAACACTAGCAAAATTACGGTTATGAAGTAGCAACAAAATAATTGATTGTATGGTTGGGGTCACCACACATGAGGAGCTGTTTTAGAGGTCCACAACATTAGAAAGGTGGAGAACCGCTGTGCTAGAGAAAGGTGTGACAGATACTCTTTGTGCTTCTCACACTTTCATCCTTCAGTTCTCTGTTCTCTCACCACATGGAGCATGACGCACACTCTGTAGTAACATCTGCACAGAAGTCTGTTTCATTTTATAATGTTTTTATTTACTATTTTAGTTTTGAGATTATAATGTAATTACGTTGTTCCTCTTTTCCTTTATTCCCTCCCGACTGTCCCCTATGCCCTTCCTTTCTCTCCCAAGTTCATGGCTCTTTTCTCACTAATTGTTAGGCGCACTATCTGTGTTAGTTCTCACGCCTCAAGACAGAACTCTTATTTTACTTGAGTCAGCCAGCCTGGGCCCTGCTTTCCCCCTCTGAACTCAGAGCATCATTGAAAACATCTTCTTCCCTTCTCTCTGTTTGTGTGAGGGAAACTGGACCTCAGTCACTGTGTACCAGAATCAACCTTGACTTGATCTCGGCCTTCCAGTGGGTTCCAGGGATCCTCAAGGCCGGCAGGTAGCAGATGAGCCTGGTGTGGAGCCAGCACCCTGGAATCCCAGCATGTGACTGGAACAGGAGCTTGAGTCCAGCCTGGGCTGCACAGAGAATTCCAGGCCAGCCTGGGCGCCAAACAACCAGACCCATGCTAACAGATGGCCCTGATGGTCCTGAGGCTGGCCCTCATAAACTGCTCCACTCTCCTATGTCTGACTTCTAAGGCTGACCTCCACTCTGTTCACTCCTGAGGCCACACTCACACTCTGTTCACTCCTGAGGCCACACTCATGATCTGTTCACTCCTGAGGCCACACTCACACTCTGTTTACTCCTGAGGCCACACTCACACTCTGTTCACTCCTGAGGCCACACTCACACTCTATTCACTCCTGAGGCCACACTCACACTCTGTTCACTCCTGAGGCCACACTCACACTCTGTTCACTCCTGAAGTCACACTCACACTCTGTTCACTCCTGAGGCCACACTCATGATATGTTCACTCCTGAGTCCACACTCACACTCTGTTCACTCCTGGGGCCACACTCACACTCTGTTCACTCCTGAGGCCACATTCATACTCTGTTCACTCCTGAGGCCACACTCATGATCTGTTCACTCCTGAGGCCACACTCACACTGTTCACTCCTGAGGCCACACTCACAATCTGTTCACTCCTGAGGCCACACTCACACTCTGTTCACTCCTGAGGCCACACTCACACTCTGTTCACTCCTGGGGCCACACTCACACTCTGTTCACTCCTGGGGCCACACTCACACTCTGTTCACTCCTGGGGCCACACTCACAATCTGTTCACTCCTGAGGCCACACTCATGATCTGTTCACTCCTGAGGCCACACTCACACTCTGTTCACTCCTGAGGCCACACTCACACTCTGTTCACTCCTGAGGCCACACTCACACTCTGTTCACTCCTGAGGCCACACTCACACTCTGTTCACTCCTGAGGCCACACTCACACTCTGTTCACTTCTGAGGCCACACTCACACTCTGTTCACTCCTGAGGCCACACTCCCACTTTTCCTATTTAGTCATTTTCATTTTCTCTGACATCTTCTGTCTAGTTTCTTTATAAAATCTCAACCCCCATCCTCCCCACTACCAAAAAAATATTTTAACATGGAAAAGAGCTAGGTGGGACCCTACATTTTCCACTTTTCCCTGCTGGGGCTGAGTACATGCGGGCTGAGTGGAGGCTCTTCTGCCTTGCCCACCCCACATCCGGGTGTTGACAGACACTCTGAAATCCACAGGATCCTCTTCTGCTAGCACCTCCCCAGAGACAGCTTAAAAAATGTTTCCCCCAGAACAGAAGATTTTAGTGAAAACATTGGTATGGAACATAATAAGACTTCCAGACACAGACACGGGGTTCTTCTTGTCTTCATCTAAATGTTTTAGTTTTCTCTCTGTGACACTATATAAAAATCTCATCAATATACAAAACCATTCTGCGCCTCAGATTTTCTCATTTTCTCTGGATGAGAGCTTTGATTAGCTTTTTACAAGTTCTTCATTAGTAATTGGCTGGCTTTCTTGTTTTTGTCTTTAGCTGTTGTCTCTAATAAGATTATGTTCTATCAGAGAATTCTTTGAAGATCATCTAGAAGCTGCTATGCTGTGTTAGGTTATGGAATATTGCAACGTAATATGCTGGATAAAACGCAACAAGTGCTGTTGGGTTGGATGCTTGTTTCTTCCCAACACTGATGGCTGGGATGCTTGCTCAGTCTTATCGTCTGCCTGACCCAGTTGTGCAGCCGTGACTGTTTAATTAATAGACATTTGCATAAGCGCCTCATCCCCCAGCAGGCTTTGTAAGTCTTGGTGGTTATCTTCTTTCCACCCTGTGAAGTATCAGCGGTGCCATTTCCATTTTGCATATCAAAATACAGAGAGATTAAAATTATATACAACAAATTGATAACTAAATAAGTTTGGGAACTCAGAGTTCTCACATATTAATCATTTTGCTTAAAGCAACAATCCATGGACTTTGTAAATATGTTCAAAGTCTATTGCTCTCTAATTCATGAGTTGGAGTTGGGGCTGTCAGAAGCCTAGGGCTGGAGCCCTTTATAGATTTGTGCAGGAGGGGAAGAATCACTTTCTGGGCTCTCTCCGGGGCCATAAAAGGAAGGTTTGTTAGTAGACAAGGTGGCATGTGAGAATTACTACTGTGATGTCTGTAATTTTTAATAAAAATTCTAGGAATCCTAGTGGTATCTGTGCAGCACGTGACTCTGAAGAACTGTTTCATGGTGTTCTTAAAAGCCACCATCCCAAATATCACTGGACTTTTCTGGCCACAGATGTGTAGGTACAGCAAGAACAAAGTATGACTCACTGGACTGAGCAGCCCACTCCATAACAAGAAACTAGCTGACTTTGTGGGAAAGACTTTCATTTCTGTCTCGTGGTTTTGTCCTTCAGTACTACCTCGTTGTCTTTCTGTCTGTATCTTCCGTACAGGACAGAAATGTGGACTCTGGTAACTGTTCTTCCCTACTTCAGTGTTCCTCCTTGTTTTGTCAGTTGTAAAGTAAAACTGTCCGTGTTTTGTACCTCGTGTTTTCGTCTTGTGTGGATGTTGATTATTTTCAGGGAATTTGTGGATCATAAAGGGATTGCCTCAATCATTTAACAATACCTTTAATAAACAAAACACAGAAAATAGACATTTTTCTCTCTTTCAAATTTATTAAGCTTTTTGGTGTTGTGTGAAAATTGAAGTTGGTATGTCTCTTACTTAACTAATTTTTCAATAAGTTTGGAGTCAACTTTGGGGCTGATGTTCTCCAGCCATACTCTTCTCTCCTCCTCCCTTAATCCTGCCTGTTCTTTGGGAAGTCTCCAGTGCTCCTGTTCACCCCATCAGATGCAGCCCACCCTTCCCTTCGGTCCCTGTAGACTGGATTTGGATCTTTAGTCACCAGCTTCATAGTCTATTGCAGTGTCTTCTGTATCCTTCTCTACAGTCCCCCTTATATGCACTAGTTTTTATCAGTGACTAGAACACATGTAATTGTTTATATAGAAACAAGAAGATAGCCAGGCATGGTAGTGCACACCTTTAATCCTAGCACCCAGTAGGCTGAGGCTGAAGGATCAGGAGTTTGAAGCCAACCTGGGCTACATAGTAAGTTCAAGACCAACTTCAGCCACATGGTGATATCTTGTCTCCAAAGGGAAGGGGGTGAGTAGATTTTAGAATATACTGCAAAACTGACATTTCTTGAAATAAGTTAAATGGGTTTAGTTATTCCTACCTGTGCCCCCAGCCCTCTTATTTAGAGAATTAGTTGATAGAACAGATGTTGAAATTCTCCTACAGATGTGTAGTAGGTGTTGTCTCTAGTTCCATGCCAAAGAAAGAACCATTCTCTCTCCTGTGCCTTCTGGTGCCGTAGGGCCTACTGATGCCTCCCACACAAATATTCCCCTTTATGGAGCAGACTGCACATGTAAGGAACAACTTGATTTGGTGCAACAAACTGTCTTTGTCTAGGTATTGGTTCTACAAATATTTATTGAGTACCTAGTATGTAAAAGGCAGTGTTTTAGATGCTGAAATTGAACATCATAATCAGAATACTTCCTGTGCCCTTAAAGAAATGCAGAATACTTGGGGGTACTTATCTATAAATAGTCATTTGCCTGCATAGAACACTGTAGAACTAGCAGTAAGCGTAGGGTACAGGTGGAATGTGGGTAGAAGGCACCTGCTTCAGCTGTGATCTATAGGAGGAAAATAAGTGTCCATGGATGAAGAAGAGTAAGAGAGTCCCATGCAGAAAGAAAAGTGTGTAAGAAAGAAAAGTAGAGAAGTAGTTTGTTTGGGGAATGGCAGCTGCTTTCATGGTAAACTGCATGCAAAGTATTGGTTTAGTTTTCTAAGAATACATTCCACATTTCTAAGTTGTCATAAATAAAGCTTGTTGCTGTGGAATAAACCTCTTGTACACTGTAAAAATTTATCACTTGAATTGGTTTAATAAAATACTGATTGGCCAGTAGCTAGGCAGGAAATACAGGCGGAACAACCAAACTAAGGATGATGGGAAGGAGAAAGGTGGAGTCAGAAAGTCGCCAGCAAATGCAGAGAAGCAAGATGAGCATGCCATACTGAGAAAGGTACCAAGCCATGTGACTAAACATAGATAAGAATTATGGGGCGGTGGTGGCACACGCCTTTAATCCCAGCACTCGGGAGGCAGAGGCAGGCGGATCTCTGTGAGTTCAAGGCTAGCCTGGGCTACAGAGTGAGTTCCAGGAAAGGCACCAAAGCTACATAGAGAAACCCTGTCTCAAAAAACAAAAAGCAAAACAAAACAAAAAAAAAAGAATTATGGGTTAATTTAAGTGTAAGAGTTAGCTATTAACAAGCCTGAACTACCAGCCAAGCATTTATAATTCATATTCAGTCTCTCAGTCGGTTATTTGGGACCAGGTGGTCAGCACAGGAAATGTCTGCTTACAGCTCGTTTCACAGAGAACTACGTGGCTTTCTCCTCATAGGTCTGCTCAGGTGTTCATTCTGCAGAGAGCCTTTTCTTACCAGCTCTGTCAAATGGCCCTTATGCATCATCTTCTTTATAGTTAAAAAACACTTCTCTCTTTTTGTTCTATTTGCCTTATTATGTTTTAAAAAGACAAAGAAGGAAAATCTTCAGAAAAGACCCATAAAGTTGGGTCTTCATGTTGGCACAGAATTAGAATCCTCCTAAGTACCACTCAGAAGCATGTAGAAACTACTTCACAGGGTTACACATTTAATCATAGGCCCCAAAGAATTACCATTATATCGTCATGCTGCAAACTAACAATTACAAATACAGAACATAACAAGAATCTAAGAGAATACCAGCCAAGACAACAGACTTTAGTAACAGAATCCACAAGTCCAGATATTGAAATTATTCATTGCAAAATATAAGTACATTAAGCATATTTTTGAAATAAGACAATAAAAAATGGGCAAATTTCAAAGAGTGGGAGGTAAAAGCAGGAGGAACAGGAGTTCGAGGTCATCCTTGGCTGAATAATACATTTAAGAGCAGCTTAGATTGCCAGAGACCCTATCTCAAAACAAAACAAAGCAAAAAACTGGATGTGGTGGCACATGCCCTTAATCCCAGCACTTGGAAGGCAGAGTCAGATGGACTCTGAGTTCAATACCAGCCTGATCTACACAATGAGTTCTAGGCCAGGCAGGGCTACCTAGAGAGGCCATGTCAAAATAATGAATAATAACAATAATAATAGTAATAGTAATAATAATAGTAATAATAAGGCAAAATTGAGGAATAACTAAATAGAACATTTACAAAGTAAAGTATCATTAGAGAGCCTGGATTAAAAAGTAGATAAATGTAGTTAATATTAATGTTCTAGAAGAGGAATCTGAGGAACTGCACATGTCATAGTGAAAATGAGATGAAGTGGTAAACATGTTAACAAGTGAAAAGATAGAAAAGATAGAGGAGCGTTGACATAGGCCATGGAGTTTCCAGAAGAGTGAGGGAGGGCGGCACAGGGCTGCCTCCAGGGACTCCTCAGAAGTGTGGAGGACCTTCATGTGTGTGTTCTGGAGCTCATGAGTCCCAAGCAGTATAAACGAAGAAATCCACACCCAGATACATCACAGGAGAGGAGAGGAGGGAGACCTTAAGCGGGGAGACAGTTAACTCCTAGTTACAAAAAACTGGAAGAAAGTGAGGTGTTTAAGCATCTTAAGATGCACCTGTAATCTGGAATTATTTTACCTACAACTTACTTTTCAGAAATGAGGGCAAGATGGGGCCTCCTAGGATGGGACTGTTTACCACCTGCAAATCCTCACTAAAACGTGCTCCTGAAAGATGTATTTCAGGGATCAAGAAAATGATCTCCTGAAGTAGAGGCAGGGGGGTCAGAACAAGGTCAGTCTCCAATATGTAGCAAGTTTGAGGCCACCCTGGGCTATATGAGATGCAATCTCAAAAAAAAAAAAAATCCCCAAATGAATGTTAAGATTCACAAAAAATTAAAGGATAAAATCTGAAGAACTCTCAAGGAACATGGAGTTATAAAATACTAATAATATCTGTAGAGTTGAGCAGCAACAAATAGAACTGAAACACAGGGAAATAGCACATAATCCAGGAGAGTAGAGGGAGCTCATCATCCTCCAGTACTTCATTTGCTTGGGAAAAGAGAAAGATACCGAATAGTTAACTGAATATTTCGGGGATAACTTTAAAATTAAAAATAAGTGTAATGTTCAACCTAAATAAAAGAAAAAGAACAATTTGAGAATTTTCCCCCTTGGGCTAGACAGATGGCTTGGTGATTAAGAATGCTCTTGGAGAGGACCTGAGTTCTAATCCAGCTCCTGTGTCAGTGGCTTCAGCACTGGGAGATCCAGCTCCCTCCTCTGGCCTCTACAGATACTTGCTTTGCGCTCATGAGCACATACACAAATGACATGCTTATTAAGAGTAAAATAAATCTTAAATATTTTTTTACTCTTATATTAGATCCAAAAGATATCAACAAAGGGAGGGACAGCGGAGCCAGAGAAACTAAAAATACATGGATTTATTGTGCCATGAGATAGAGGGGACATCAGCGAACAGGAAGGGGAACAATAAGATGTGGACATGAAGCTGGGGAGGGTGGGGAGAGGAGGAGGAATAAGAATAAAGTGAATGAAAATGTCATAATAAAACCATTGCTTTTTATACTAATTTAAAACCTAGTAAATACAATTAAATAAAATTTTTAGATAGAAAAAGTTTAAAAATCCACAATAAAATGGAAGAAATCATATTATGATATATAATCAAATTATATATCTGATTACAAAAACTATAAGTGAACCAGACCCCCCTCCATCCAAACAACAGATTGTATTGGTTTTTAATCTATATTCTTTTTACATTCGGTAAAGATGCAGAGTGACTGTGAGACAAATTATTTTCCAATAACATGACTAGAAAGCTGGTGTGGGTATTCAGAAAAGAGACAAAAGTCTTTCTTGTTTGTATGATCAGAGGTAAATATAATCACATCATAGTAAAACCCCAATCTCTAGAAAGGTATACTTCCATGCATTTAATAACACAGATTTGGGGTGTGTGAAACAAAAATGATAAACTATAAGAAGAAATGGAAAAGTTAACTATTATAGGAGAGATTTCCATTCCTCTTAGAAATCGGTAGTCACCAGCAACAAGGACACGGAGAACTGAACAACACACATCGTATCAAAACAAAACAAACAAACAAAGAAAAAATAGAGAGAGGTGTCTTTTCACCTCCCCTTGTGTAGGGGAATGCGCACCAGCAGCGACCGGGGTGGTGTGTGTGTGCCCTCAGCCACAGCAGCTGTCTGAGGAGGGGTTTGCTCTGGCCACTCTGAGCCTTATGCTTAATATCATTAATGTAATGATGTCAGAAGTCAACTATCTTGATGTAAGGAACTAGCGTTCCCAGAAAGTGAAGATTATATTCTCTATTCACGTTTTTCTAAGCACTTGTGTGTAGCTGTAACCAACCTTCTTATTAAATAAGAAACACAGAACCAATGCAAAGAAGAAAGCCAAGAGGTCAGAGCTAAGAGCTAAAACCTTACCCTTCCTCCTGCAGTGGTCCTACCTCTCCGAACTAGAACTACCCCTGTGTTAAAGTCTTTATATAGTGTCCCTATTCTGCCTTCTCGTTGGTTGTAAACCCAACCACATGACCGCCTCGTCACAGCCTGTCTGTATAGGCCTCCAGGTTTTCCATGCTTGGTATTGAGATTAAAGGCATGTGTGTCCAATAATGGCTGTATCCCTGAACACACAGAGACTTATATTGGTTACAAACTGTATGGCCGTGGCAGGCTTCTTGCTAACTGTTCTTACAGCTTAAATTAATCCATTTCTATAAATCTATACCTTGCCACGTGGCTCGTGGCTTACCGGCATCTTCACATGCTGTTTGTCATCATGGCGGCTGGCAGTGTCTCTCTGACTCAGCCTTCCACTTCTCAGCTTTATTCTCCTCCTTGTCCCGCCTATACTTCCTGCCTGGCCACTGGCCAATCAGTGTTTTATTTATTGATCAATCAGCAACACACTTGACATACAGACCATCCCACAACACTTGTGGAACATTTAAAAGATCAAGAATAGGGGCTGTGGAGGTGGCTTATCAGATAAGAGTGCTTGTACAAGCACAAAGGCATGAGTTCTAATCCCCAGAACCCACACGAAAAATTAGGCATGGCCACACACCTGTCATTTCAGTGCTGTGACAAGCGAGGACAGGAGGATCACTAGGTTTGCTGGCCACAGCCTAGCTCCAGGTTCAGTGACAGGCGCTGTCTTAACGGACCAAGATGGGAACTGATGGAGCAGGACACCTGACATCTTCCTCTGGTATCTGCATTTGTGCAGGAGCATGTGCATACAACACACATACACACACACACACACACACACACACACACACACACTTTTAAAGATTCAGATCAAACAAAATTATAAAGTATAAAACAAATAGTAAAACAGAAAATAACAATACTTAGGATCACCAAAAGCCCTATATGGCAGGGACTGACACAGGGCAGGCATGTAATAAATACATGCTCAGTAAACAAAATGCCGCAGAAACTGTGAGCATGTGTGTGTAAAAGGGTCTGAAAGGAAGTTCACGGGTGATCAAATCCAGTTTCATTCTGTGTTCTCTATATTTTCTGAACTCTGTGTATTATTTAGAGAAGTCTATGAATGTACATGATCTTAAAGTAAATAAGTAGATGTTTGAAGGGGTGAACTAGAGTGGAGAGATGGAGGAAGGGACTATCCTAGACATCAAGTCTAGTCCAGTGCAAGAGGAGCTGCAGTGTGATGAGCAACAGGAGTGGCGGGCCTTTACCCCTCGTTACTCACTGCTCAGAGTGGCCAGAGCAAAGCCGTCCTCAGACTGCGGCTGTGGCTGAGGGCACCCATACCACCTGTCACTGCTAGTGCGCAGTCTCCTCCTACACAAGGGGAGGACACGGAGGATACCTCTCCTTTTGTTACTGTGTTTTGTTGTTGAGACAAGGTCTTGCTCTGTTGCTCTGGTTGTCCTGGAACTTGCTATGTAGACCAGGCTAGCCTTGAACTCACAGAGGTCACCTGCCTCTGCCTCCTGAGTGCTGGGATTAAAGGCGTGCGCCACCACTGCCTGGCCTGACCTTTCTCTGTTTCCAAGGAATGTGCTCAGAGTGGAAGCGATGATCAGTCTGGAGTATGAAAGCTCAGTATGTGAAATTATGTTTGTGCCGTCCCAGAGAGCTGAGAGAATTAAGAAATGAACCAAGTGACTCATCATGTTTATTACATGTAAGAAGGTGCAGTATTATAATTTCCTTCTGATAGTCACATCTAATAGTTTTAAAGCAATTCCCAGGATTCATGTCAGACTTGCTTTATGAGACATTTAACCATTGCAAAATTAAATTTCATGAGGGAATGTGCCTGTATAACTCCTCTGGAGTTGCAGAGATAGAAATCTGACCCATCATTTCTATTTCCTCAGAAAACCATTTAGGAGAACTGTGTTCCAGGGAGGTGCTTATTGACTTGTCGGCCTAGCACACCATTGCCTGTGTACTTCCTCATGGCCGTTTTCTCCAAGCACATCTGCTTAGTTCATGAGTACTGACAGCAGATGGTAGCACTCACACATGAATTTGCCTCTCAGACGGATCTAAGATGATTGTCACTAAAAAGATCCTGGCAGGTCTGATGTTCTTTCATTTCTGAAAAAAAGAAAAAATGCGTGTTAAACAAATCAGGTGGAGAAGTTTATTTTTATTCTTTGAGTCCAACACTTAATTCCAAGGACTGCTTTCATCTCTGGATCTGGCTATCTACAGAGAAAGTAGAAAATGCAGATATTATCTCCTGATGGGATCAGTTTTAAAGAAAGGGCCATTGCAGAGAAGTGGCTTTGAAAAATATCGTCCTAATTGTCTTCACTGGTCACATACATCAGAGCGTTAGAAACTCTCTCCCCTGCTGTGCTGGCTAGTTTTATGTCAGCTTGACACAGCTAAAGTCATCTGAGAGGAGGGAGCCTCAGTTAAGAGAATGTCTCCATAAGGTCAGGCTCTAGGCAAGCCTGTAGGGCGTTTTCTTAGTGATTGATGGGGGAGGCTTGTCAGTGATGCCATCCCTGGGCTGGTGGCTCTGGATTATATAAGAAAGCACCAAGCAAACCAAAGGGAGCAAGCCAGTAAGCAGCACCCTTCCGTGTCCTACATCAGCACCTGCCTCCAGGTTCCTGCCCTGGGTGAGTTCCTGTCCTGACTTCCCTCAGTGAAGGGCTGTTACCTGGAAATGTTAAGTTACCTCCCCAAGCTGCTTTGGTCAAGGTGTTTCATCGCAGCCATGACAACTCTAACTAAGACACCTGTTTGGTCTGAACACAAATTTCTAGGCCTACAGTAGCAGCTGACTGAATGTGGCTCAGAAACACTGAGGGGTTCCCATTGGATCTCCTCCTCCAGCTTCCCTCTTTGAGAGAAGCCGGCATTATTGAAGGACCTGATCACCTGAAATCCATCTCGTCACATCTTTGTCCCCAACCCAGAAAAAAAAAAAATCTTCCTTATTTAAAACACCTGGGGCTGAAGCTGTTGCTCAGCAGTTCAGAGCACTTGTTCTTGTAGAGGACCAGGGTAGGTTCCTAACATCCACTTAATGGCTTACAACTGTCCTAGGTTCCAAGGGTTCTGATGCCTTCTTCTGGTCCCCTCAGGCACTGGGAATACACATAGTGCACATACATACACACAGACAAAATGCATTAACACAGAAAATAAAAATAAGATGACTTCCAAAAGCAACTTTTACAAAATGATGCCACACACTGTGATTGATAGGCCCTCCGGGATAGCATAGCCCACACTACACCAGACGTGAGCTGAGCTCTCGTGCCTCCTAGAAAGGCTGCAGCTCTCAGAGGCAACTTGCGGCCCAGTTGACTTCACCTACTCCCGAGACTTCTTGGGGACTTCACACTCCTGATCAAGAAACAACCACTCCTTTCTAGTGCAGCTGGAAACTCATCCAGACTACCATCCAGTGTGCATACAGACTCACATGGGTAGCATCCTCTTGATGTATGAGTACAGCCCCTGACTCGTATCACCAGCTGGCCACTGCATGGGGTGAAGAGAGAGGGGAGCTTGACCTTAACCCCACTATCCCCCAGTTTCACCCAGAGGGATCCAGAATCAAAGTCAGCATCCCTAAACTCCTTGGATACTACCTCCTTCTAACTGCTGTTCTCTGGAGTCATTTTCTTTCTTTTTATTTTACATAAGCGGAAAAAGACTAATGTGAGATCACAGAACCTGCCCCTGTAGAGGAGATCAGCCATGCCTTATTATCCTGTCTAGTACCATCACAAAACTGCTATGCTCCTAGCAAGAGAGAGTGAGGCAATAGGATTGACTTGCTACGCTGCAGCCTTACACCCTATCTAATATCACCACTGATCTGCTAATCTCAGGGACCCTACCCCACCAAGCTCAGAGACCCCCCCATTCCCAAAGCTCAGAGACTTCTACCCTCCAAGCTCAGGGACCCCCACCCTCTAAGCTCAGAGACCTCCCGGTGGTGATATTTTATTTGTGTTCTAACAAATAAAACTTACCTGAGGTCAGAGGACAGGGCCAGCCACTAGATTAGACATGGAGGCCAGACAATGGTGGCACACACCTGCTGTGGGATGGTCTGTATGTCAAGTGTTTTGCTGATTGGTCAATAAATAAATCACTGATTGGCCAGTGGCTAGGCAGGAAGTATAGGCGGGACAAGGAGGAGAATAAAGCTGGGAAGTGGAAGGCTGAGTCAGAGACACTGCCAGGTGCCACAATGAGAAACAGCGTGTGAAGATGCCAGTAAGCCACGAGCCACGTGGCAAGGTATAGATTTATAGAAATGGATTAATTTAAGCTGTAAGAACAGTTAGCAAGAAGCCTGCCACGGCCATACAGTTTGTAACCAATATAAGTCTCTGTGTTTGCTTGGTCAGGTCTGAGTGGCTGTGGGACTGGCAGGTGAGAGAGATTTGTCCTGACTGTGGGCCAGGCAGGAAAACTCTAGCTACACTCACCTTTAATCCTATCACTAGGGAGACAGAGATCCATCTGGATCTCTGTGAGTTCAAGGCCACACTGGGAACAGAGCCAGGTGTGGTGTGCACACCTTTAATCCCAGCACTTGAGATCTCATGTCTTTACTTGGGAAGGACACACGCCTTTAATCCCAGGAAGTGATGGCAGGAAGCAAAAAGGTATATAAGGTGTGAGGACCAGAAACTAGAGGCTTTTAGGCAGTTCAGCTGAGATCCCCTCAGGAGTGAGGACTTGGAGGCTTCCAGTTTGAGGATTCGTGGAAACAGGATCGGCTGAGGAGTTAACGAAGTGAGGTTGGCTGTGGCTTGTTCTTGTTCTGTTTTCACCCCAATATCTGGCTCTGGGTTTTTTTATTATAAGACCATTTAGAAATCCGCTTTACAGCTCCCCCTCCCTGGCACTCCCAACCCCCAAGCTCAGAGACCTCTATCCTTCACTGTCTGCAAACATAAAGAGTTTCTTTGTTATGCAGGTGGCTGCTGCACCTCCTACCCCAGTTTCCCCTGCTGTCCAGGGCTAGCACTAATAGAAGACCTGATTACCTGACAATATTTGGCCGAGACCACTGTATAAACTGAATTTTGTGGCTTCTGTAGCATCACTATCTCCACGAGTGGGGCTGGAGAGATGCCTCAGTGATTAAGAGCACTGGCTGCTCTTCCAGAGGAACCAAGTTTGAGTCCCAGCATCCACATGGTGGCTCCCAACCCTCTAACTCCAGCTCCAGGGGACCCACTGCCCGTTGTCTCTGTAGGTGCCTCCACTCACATTCATACACCCACACAGAGACAGAAACTTAACACCTAATTTAAAACAATTAAATTATTTTCAAAACAAACAAAAAGAGGTCTCCAGGAGCTAGTGTGGTGTTGTGTCTGTGATGAGACATAGAGTGGGAAGATCAAGGAGAATCAGAGTCATCCTCTACTGTATAATGAGTTCAAGACCAACCTGGACTACATGAGGGGCTCTGTGTCAGAGAGAGAGGAGGAAGAGGAGGGATATGAGAGTTAGCTGTGGTAGCCCATGCCTATAATACCAGCACTTATAAGATAGATTCAGGAGAATCAAAAGTTCAGTCATTCTCAGCTGTATGTATATTTGGAGGCCAGCCTGGGTTACATGAGACCCAGTCTCAAAAAAAAAAAAAAGTCTCCATGAAAGTAACCACTTTTTTCCTTTGTTTATTTTTTGTTTGTTTATTTGTTTTCAAGACAGGTTTCTCTGTGTAGCCCCGTAGACCAGGCTGGTCTTGAACTCACAGAGATTTGAGTGCTGGGATCAAAGGTGTGCACCTCCACTGCCTGGCTAGTAACCACATTTTTAAATTACAGATCTTTTTTTCATAAAAACTGAAAATTATATAAGAATTATTGCTTGATAAATGAATAAATGAGAATATATATGAATTCAAATCACATCAAACTCAAACAAGCAACATTTTTCTATATAGCGTGAGCACTATTGGTTTTCAGGAGATTCACAGCTGTGTGTTCACCAGCCCCGTGTAGACACAGTGTCATTAACCTAAATGTCTGAAATCCAAAACTTTTGAACATCAACAAAAGTTTCAGATTTTGAAGCATTTTAGAGTTGGGATTTTATATGAGAAGTGTTCAATCTGTAAAAGGTATGAAAATATTCCCAAACCTCCAAACGTGTGACACTTCTGGTCCCAAGCATTTAGGTTCAGGGAAATAAGAATTTACTTTCAGTATTTTAAAAAATTAATATTCCATCTGTCTTTGAAAAATAATTAATAATCTGGTTAATTTTCTCTAAGAGAAATTAGTACAGTTTAGAAAGCATTAGATATTGAAATACATACGGTTTAACCACGTGATCAATTGAGGATATTTTTGACACATTGCCAGAAGATTCTCGTGGTTAGCAACACACTTAAAGGGTCTCATAGCCAAATGGACCTTTGAACTCTAAATTCTCTTCAAACAAAACCCTTAGTAACATTGAATGACAGGAGTGCAGCTCTGGCCAGTGTTTATCCTACACAGTAACTTCCAGTGGCCAGTGTTTATCCTACACAGTAACTTCCCATGGCCAGTGTTTATCTTAACACAGTAACTTCTCATGGCCAGTGTTTATCCTACACAGTAACTTCCTGTGGCCAGTGTTTATCTTAACACAGTAACTTTCAGTGGCCAGTGTTTATCCTACACAGTAACTTCCCATGGCCAGTGTTTATCCTACACAGTAACTTCCCATGGCCAGTGTTTATCCTAACACAGTAACTTCCCGTGGCCAGTGTTTATCCTAACACAGTAACTTCCCGTGGCCAGTGTTTATCCTACACAGTAACTTCCCATGGCCAGTGTTTATCCTACACAGTAACTTCCCGTGGCCAGTGTTTATCCTAACACAGTAACTTCCCGTGGCCAGTGTTTATCCTAACACAGTAACTTCCCGTGGCCAGTGTTTATCCTACACAGTAACTTCCAGTGGCCAGTGTTTATCTTAACACAGTAACTTCCCGTGGCCAGTGTTTATCCTAACACAGTAACTTCCTGTGGCCAGTGTTTATCCTAACACAGTAACTTCCTGTGGCATCCACCATTCCTTCCTGTCTCCTTTGTCCTGCTACCATCATCTGTCCCACCATAAGCCAACACTACAATACCATAACTCTTTCTTATATAATTTTATGTCATTTAAATTAGTGAATAAAATTAAATTTTATTAAATTTATTAAATTAAATGTATTAAATCCAATCTGTGTTTTGAGACAGGATGTTACTGTGTGACCCAGCTAGCCTTGAACTTCCTTATTCTCCACCTCAGCCTCTGAAGTGCTGAGATTACAAGCATGTGCCACCATCATGTGCCACCATGCCTGCCTTCACTATTACCTTCACCTTCATCACTTAGGAAGCTTTTCTTCCTTTCTCTTTTTTTTTTTCCTCTTGTGAATTTGAGTTTTCCTTTGATATTATTTCCTGAAGGACCTCCTTTACTGTAGATTATAAACAGACCTTTCCAGCAAGCAGTTCTCAGTCCATTTCCCCAGAAGCATGTATTACCTTCATTCTTGAAAGTTGTTTTACTGGATAAAGATTTTTAGTGTAAATTATAAGGGTCTCTCTGCAGACTAACCAGTAATTCTCGTATGATCATTCCTCATTTTTTAGGATTTTTTCCTTTTATTGAAAATAGAGCTCTCACCCTCCCCCCTCCACCAAGAACTGGGCCCCTGGTTGCCCACCGCCTGAGATCTGCAAGCTGCATTTCCACAAGTGCCCACTTGGACTTTTGCAAGCAGAGATAACAGCAATGGCATCGAAATGGAGCGCTACTGCATCTTGGTATTCTCACCCAGTGTATGCCAGATACTGGCGACATTATCACCATGCCATGTTTTGGATGCGAAGCCACCAGAATGCCTACAGAAAGTCCAGGGATTCCTATTTCTCTTCCCTGTGGTTCTCTCCTCCTGGAGTTCTTCCGTGGAACTCTCTTGCTTATGAGGCTAGGCATCCTTGGAACTTTCAAGGCCAGCACACGGCCTGGCAGGAGCCTCCCTACAGTGTTCCACATCTCCAAAGCTCTGGGCAGCCTCTGTACCATAGCAGTAGAGCCCAGGCCTCCACAGGAGAAGACAAAACCCCGCATGAAGAGGAAGAGATGGAGTCCGATTCAGATAATGAGGTAGAATACGACGTGAGCAGTATGGAAATCACCGAGGAGCTCCGCCAGTACTTTGCAGAGACCGAGAGGCACCGAGAAGAGCGGCGGCGACAGCAGCAGGTAGACGCGGAGCGCCTGGAAGACTATGTGAATGCCGACCACGGCCTGTACTACAACCACCGCCGGTCAGCGGAGCCCCCATCCCAGAAGCCCGGGGAGCGGCGTCGAGCCGAGATGCAGCGCCTGTATGGGGACAGTGCCCCCAAGATCCTGGCCATGGAGGCTGCTGTGCAGCTGAGCTTTGACAAGTACTGTGACAAAAAGCAGCCAAAATACTGGCCTGTCATTCCCCTGAAGTTCTGAGTCCTGGGCACAGGGACCCTAGGGGGTGCCTCCTGAACACAGTTCCTGGCCTTTCCCTCTTACCTTTGGAGTGTTCTCTTCATCTCTCCTTCAGAGAAGGAGGCCTATATGCTGACACAGTGGATGTAATCTGTCAGCCACTTAGAATTCGGTCAGCAGGAGGTGTACTGTTGCCAACACAAGGAATGCCATAAAGTGATAATTGTGTATATTGTACTGGCTCTTGATTTACTCTCCTATAGTTCATTGAAATTCTTGCCTAGAGATACTGTCTAGTGGTTTGCGTTTGTAATTTCCTTCTTTAACCTCTGAGTGTCACAAAAACCTGGAACCACGTGTCATCCCCTTTTTTTTTTTTATTTTTTTAGACTTGTTCTCATATAGCTCAAGCTGGCCTCAAACTCTTCAACCCTCCTGTTTCCACCTCTCAGCTGCTAGCTTACAGGTGTGCGCCCCATTCTAGGCTCCAATCTGCATATTCTCACTGACTGTGACCCCTGGATCCCTCCGAGAATGATGCAAGTGTACAGTAAGAAATGCCACTTGTCACTCAGCTAGCTGTCAGCCTGAGTGCTCCATAAAAGGCCTGAAAGTAAATACTTTGGGCTTGGCAGGCCATGTGGTCTGTCTCAGAACTACCTAACCCTGACTTTTTAGCATAAAAACAGCCATGGATACTGAGTAAACAAATGGATGTGACTCTATTCCAATAAAACTTTATTTGTAAAATTTAAAAAAAAAAGAAAATAGATTCCTTTCTCATACAGTATATCCTGATTATAATAGTTCCCCTCCCTCTACTCCTCCCAGTTCCTCCTCCCCTCTGGATCCACTCACTCCCTTCCTGTCTCACTAAAAAAGAATGGGTTTCTAAGATGTAATGACCAAACATGACAAAATAAAATATAATAAGATGAAGCAAAAACTATCATATCGAAGTTGGACACTGCAACCCAGCAGATGGAAAAGTCCCAAGAGCGGGCACAAGAGTCAGAGACCCACTCGTTCTTGTAGTCAGGAGTCCCATGAGTACTAAGCTAATAGCTATAATAGATACACAGAGAACTGGTGCAGACCCATGTAGGCCCAGTGTTTGCTTTTTAAGTCTCTGTGAGCTCTAACTAAAACTCCAAATACTATACCAAGTAGATATGGAATGGATAACCATGTCTTGTCCCTGATTTTAGTGGAATTACTTTGAGTTTCTCTCCGTTTAATTTGGAGTTGGCCATAGGCTTGCTGTAAATTGCCTTCATTATGTTTAGGTATGTCACTAGTATCCCTGATCTCTACAAGATTTTTATCATGGAGGGGTGTTGGATTTTGTCGAAGGCCTATTCTGCATCTAATGACATAATCATGTGGTTTTTGTCTTTGTTTGTTTATATGGTAGATTACATTTACTCATTGTTGTATAGTAAATCATCCCTGCCTCCCTGGGATAATGCCTACTTATTGATGGTAGATGATCTTTTTGATATGTTCTTGGATTTGGTTTGCAAGTATTTTATTAAATGTTTTTGCATCTGTGTTCATGGAAAATCAGTCTGTAATTCTCTTCTTTTATGCCGTTTGGGTATCAGGGTAACTGTGAGCTCATAAAATGAATTTGGCAAGTTCCTTCTGCTTCTGTTTTAGGAATAATTTGAAGAGTATTGGTGTTAACTCTTCTTTGAAATTCTGGTAGAATTCTGCTCTAAAACTGTCTGGCCCTGGGCTCTTTTTTGTTGGGAGACATTTAATGACTGCTTCTATTTCCTTAGGGGTCGTAGGTCTATTTAAACGCTATATCTGATCTTGATTTAACTTTGGTAAGTGATACCTATTGAAAAAATTACCCATTTCTTTTAGATTTTCCAATTTGGTGGAGTACAGGTTTTTAAAGTGTGTCCTTATGATTCTCTGGATTTCCTCAGTGTCTGTTTTTATGCCCCCCTTTTCATTTCTGATATTGTTAATTTGGATATTCTCTCGGTCTCTTAGTGTGGATAAGGGTTTGTCTATATTGCTGATTTTCTCCAAGAACCAATTCATTGGTTCTTTGTATTGTTCTCTTGGTTTCTATTTCATTGATTTCAGCTCACAGGTTTGATTGTTTCTTGCCATCGACTCCTCTTGGATGTGCTTACTTCTTTTTGTTCTAGAGCTTTCAGATGTGCTGTTAAGTTGTTAAGTATAAGATCTCTCCAGTTTCTTTTTTAATGTAGGCACTTACTGCTATGAACTCAACACTTAGCACCACTTTCATTGTGTCCCATAAGTTTGTGTATGCTAGGTATTCATTTTCACTGAATTCTAGAAAGCCTTTAATTTCTTTATTTCTGTCTTGATTCATTTTTTCATTCAGTAGAGTGTTGTTCGTTTTCCATGAGTTTGTGAACTTTCTGTTGTTGTTCAGATCCTGCTTTAATCTGTGGTAGCCTGATAGGATGCAGGGAAGTATTTCAGTTATCTTCTGTCTGTTGAGACTTGCTTTGTGTCTGAGTATGTGGTCAGTTTTGGAGAAAATTCCATGAGGTGCTGAGAAAAAGCTATATTCTTTTGTGTTTGAGTGAAATGTTCTGTAAATATCTGTTAGTTCCATTTGATTTGTAACTTCTGTTAGCTCCAGTATTTCTGTATTTAGTTTTTGTCTGGATGACCTGTCCATGAGTGAAAGTGAGGTATTAAAGTCATCCACTATCAGTGTGTGAGGATCAATATGTGATTTAAGCCTCCATGGTGTTTCCTTTAAAAACTTGGGTACATAGATGTTAATAATTTAAATGTCATCTTGGTGGATTTTTCCTTTGACGAGTACATAGAATCCTTCCCTATCTCTTTTAATTAGTTTTAATTTGAAGTCTATTTTGTTAGATATTAAAATACATCAGTTTTCTTCTTAGGCCCATTTACTTGGAATATTTTTTTTTCAAACTTTTACTCTGAGGTAATATCTATCTTTGATGGTAAGGTGTGTTTCTTGGGGACAGCAGAAGGATGGATCCTGTTTTTACATCTATTCTGTTAGCCTGTATCTTTTTACTGGGGAATTGAGACCATTGATGTTGAGAGAGAACAGTGACCAATGGTTGTTGATTCCTCTTATTTTGTTGTTATTGTTCTTGGTGGTGGTGGTGGTGGTGCTGGTGGTGGTGTTTGTGTGTGTATGTGTGTGTATGTGTATGTGTGTGTTTGCTTCCCTTCTTTTGATTTTGCTGGTGTGAGATGATTTATTTCCTGTGTTTTCATGGGTGTAGTTAACCTTAGGTTGGAGTTTTCTTTCTAGCATCTTCTGTAGGGCTGGATTTATAGGTCGATTTTGTTTAAATTTGACTTTATCATGGAACTATGCCTGATGACATGACGTCAAGCCCAGGACCAACTCCTGCATTGTCTTCAGATTGCCACGTATGTGCGTGTGCACATGTGCTTGTGTGCAAACACACATGGAGGGAGAGGGAGAGAGAGAAATGGTGTAAAAAGGAAAGGCAGATTGTTTAACTTCGAAGTCGTTCAGTGACAGCTTGAATTGTTGCAGGAGCACCCAGTACTTGGGCAACCATTCTTTGTTCTGCATCCCTGCAAGACAAATGAATTCATGACCGCAGTGCTGAGAAGTTCACAGAAAATCAATAGGTAAGAAACACCTTCAGGACACATCGTACTCTACTCTGACTTAAAAAGTATAAATCTATTCATGCGACTCTAAAAGCCAGGCTAAAATCAGAAATATTCTTGCTAATAGTAATGGTGAACACGTTGATTTTGGCTGTGTGCTAAGTGTCCTGAGGTTTAGATGAGCATCCCAATAACTGAATACACTGTTTGACTTAGTTTTCAGACAAGAAGTCTGCTAAAGCACAGAGGAGTTAGGTGACTCTGCTAAAGTCACACAGCTAGTCTGGGGCGGGATTAGGACTTGACTCCAGGCATTTGACTTCAACACCACTGTTCTCACTGGCGCCCTCAGCCAGCTCAACAGCTGCTCAAATTCAGATGAAAGCTTTGGGCCATCGTGAGGAATCAGAGGCCCCAGTTCTGTTCTGCCCTTCAACTACCTGGGTGAGAGATCCTCATTACTCTAGGATCACAAATGCAGCTTACACCCTGTGGCTGGCATCAGGGTTTCTGGGATTCCCAGCAAGCCCACATCCTGGGTAAAGGCCTCATTTCTCTTCCTTTCGGCCACTCTCTGGTTCTCCGTCAGATACGACGATACAGCATTTATATTACATATGCCTCGCTTGTTTCCTAGAAATGTCAACTACATCACATCGTGGCTGAGCATTGTGGGGCCAGTTGTTGGTCTGAATCTACCTCTGAGCTATGCTAAAGCAACATTGCAGGATGAGTGATTTGTTGACGAGCAAGGTAACGAGCAAAGCCTGGGTGCATGCTTCGTTGTTAGAAAGATGATGGTGTCTCTCTTACCCTTAGCTACACCTTGGGTCTGGGATCAGTTTGCAGTGTCTTTATTGGGCTGGGTCCTGGCTAGTTCTTCAGCATTCCAGTTATTTGAGACCTTGCTACAAGGGCACACACACAACCTCAGGAGTGGGTGGTTTTTATGTTATGGCCAATATTCTGGAAATAAGACTTTATTGCCCTCCTTTATTCTCTTTGGTTTTGTCTTATTCTTGTTCCCCAAGAAACTGCAGCATGGAGAACACCAAGAATATACCTGGGAAGCCTCGGTGTTTATGGAAATGGGACTGCGGTACCTCATGTCACCAAGATTTGATGCAGATTTCTTTCCTTGAGAAGAAAACGTCTGCAGACCTGTTTGGAACAGTGGTTGTGTGGAAGGAACACATCACAGATTCAAATTACTGTAAAGAGCAAAAATGAATCTAATTCAGTGACATTGTAGTTCTGACATCATCAGGGCTCACACAGGTTGTTTTCCTCTAGACACTGTTCTTCTTCTGTTGTGGAGATTGATGGAGAAATGTGTTTGTGTGTTCAGTTTCATATAAGATGTATGAAAATTAAAATGTAGAACTTACTTGTTTCAGAAAATTAATGTCATAAAAATGGCTTATCTTTGGAACTAGAAAATATCATCCTGAGTGAGGTAACCCAAACCCAGGAGGAGAAACATGGTATGTACTCACTCATAAGTGGATACTAGATATAAAGCAAAGAACAATCAGACTGCAACCTACAGAACCAGGGAGGCTACATAGTAGGGGGGACCCTAGGATGACTGTGCCTTATAATAAGTTTTGTTTTTACTCAATTATTGGGCAAGCCTCAATGAAACATTTCACTATTAGGATAAGAATTTATACTGTATCAAGCTGATAATAGAAAAATAAATAAATAATAAATAAATAAATAAATAAATAAATAAATAAATAAATAAATAAATAAATAAATAAATAAATAAAATGGGGAAAATAAATTAAAAAAATGACTCATCTTCAATTATTCTCCCACAGTCAAATTCGGGAGCAATGGATTATTTCTCTGTCACTCCCTCAAACTGTGTCTGTGTGTGTACATTAAAAAAAAGATACAAAATAAAGAATGTTCAAGCCAGGCCCAGTTTCTTCCTGCTACCTGCAATCCACATGTATAACTCAGCTACCTCTCCAGCACCATGTCTGCCTGCCTTCTGTCATGCTTCCCTCCATGACGATAATGGACTAAGCCTCTGAACTGTAAGCCAGCTCCAATTAAATGATTTCCTTTATAAGAGTTGCCAGCTGGGCAGTGGTAGCGCAAGCCTTTAATCCCAGCACTCGGGAGGTAGAGCCAGGCAGATCTCTGTGAGTTCGAGGCCAGCCTGGCCTACAGAGTGAGTTCCAGGACAGGCACCAAAACTACACAGAGAAACCCTGTCTCAGGGGGAAAAAAAAGAGAGAGAGTTGCCATAGTTGAGGTGAGTGACTCTTCTCCAGCCCAGAGAGTCCTGCCTCTGGGACCTAGGCCCTGGGACACAACCAGTCCCCAGGAACCCCCACCCATCTCTGCCCCAGTTGCCAGCCAGCAGGGAAAACTCCTGAGGGCAGGATCCCACACCAAACCACCACCCCCATTGGACCCAGCAATCTACAAGACTCATGCTGTACCCCAATACCCATCCCACTGCAACAGGAGATTTCTAGACAGCTTAGTATTGACTGTGTTGTATGGTTATTAGTGGCCAGTCTTATGCAGATCTATAATGAAAGGAGCAAGCTGAGAAAGGGAAAATACAAAATATACAATTTAAGGAGAAAAGGGGCACCAGGAAGTGTAATGGAACTATCTATTATTCCCACAAGGTGAGAATAAGACCACTACCACAATTTTTGAGCCAAATTTGAAGAGAGCTTTATTAAATAACGGCCAGGATGATGGATACTGGCCAGGTCCATACTCAGGATTCCCAGAGAATGGCTACAAATTATGTTCATCAGGTGCTTATAAAGGCAAAACCCACAAAGCTATGTACTTCCTGCCTTCATCCAATCAGGGGCAAGCATATACTCTGACGTAGTTCCTGCCTACATGTATGTGATCAAGCACACCCTGTGCAGTTGGGGCAACCACCTTACTTACAAAAGTGGAAACATGTATCTTACATGAACAGTCCCAAATTCCAGGGAGTTCTGTCCTTTGGCAAGTGAGGATTACAGGTTTATCTGTCCTTGGACAAGTGGAGCTTACAGATTAGAGACGTTTTTGTTCTACAGATTGCTTAGGCATAGTAATTAAAACCTAAAACATAGCTTTAGCCCTCCTAAGTCCTGTGTTCAAGGAGATAAACAGATTAAAGAAAAGCCTGATGCTAAAGGGAGTGGTGACCTCAGGGCAAGGCCCTACCCAGATAAGCTTCCAACGTGTGAAAAGGAATTAAAGAAAAGTTAGGGTATGGTGTGATGGCCTAAACCTTTAATCCCAGCACTTGGGAGGCAGAGGCAGGTGGGTCTCTGAGTTCAAGGCCAGCCTGGTCTACAGATCGAGTTCCAAGACAGCCAGGCTTAGACAATGAAGGGAAAACATTGGAAACAGAAAGTGTATTTATACAAGGGGACCACATTCCCGCCCCAGCAAGCAGCAGAACTTGGCGTCTTTGGCCATGTGGTTCTGGTTTTAGAGTCAAGGGTACAAGAAAGAGGTTGTGGAATCTCCCTCTGCAACTAAGGAAATCTGCTGAGGCCAGGCAAGTGCCAGGGTGTCCCTGCATGGAGGTCCAGAGAAGCCATTGCATGAAGCTGTGAAGTTGAAGCCTTGATGCCTTGGAGACCCCAAAGTGTTGAAGACGCCAGAGTCTTGGGATATCTGTTTAGGATAGCTGCTAACAGAGAGTGGAACCAGCCCAAGAGAGAGGAGTGTGTTGGAGTTTACAAAGTTGAATGGAGTTGGAAATCTGAAGAGTGTTTTGACATCAGACATAGAGATGCAGAATTTGGAGTTTGCCCAGCTGGTTTTTGGTCTTGCATTGATCCAGTATTTCCTCATTATGCCCCATTCCTTTTGAAATGGTAATATGTATCCTGTGACATTATATGTTGGAAGTGTGTGATCTGCTTTTTAAATTTTTATTTGATAGGGATTACAGTTAAGAAAGAGATTGTCATGAGTCTCAGAAGAGACTTTGAAACTTTTGTCTTTAAACATAGTTGAGACTCTGATAGACTATGGGGACTTTTGAAGTTGGACTAAATGCATTTTTGCATTATGATATGCCTATAAGCCTATAGGGACCAGGGAGTGAAATGTGGTGGTTTGAATGAAAATGGCCCCCATAAGCTCATAGGGAGTGGCATTATTTGAAAGGATTAGGACAGGTAGCCTTGTTGGAGTAGGCGTAGCCTAAGACAGAGTCTCTTCCCAACAATAGAACAGTAACTAAGACAGTAGGTCTGCCCTTTATCCCCTCTGTTCTTCCACACATCTCCCTGCTTTCCTGCTTTCTGCAGCAAGTCAAAGCAGTATAAGGTTTTAGCCAAGTGCACTGACCAGTCTTGAACTTTCCAGCCTCCAGAACCGTGAGTCAAAATAAAACTGTTCCATTATGAATCAATGTCAGATGTTTTGTTACAGCAAGAAAAACAGAGCCACATGTGACCAGACATGGCTTTGTGAGAATGGGGTCTGTACTAGGGTAAGGCAGTACTCCTCTGGAGAATCATGGAAGTCTGTAAGAGCATCCCAGTCCACATCTGCCAGATAAGGACTGAACTCTCAATGAGCAGAAGTAGAAAAGGGTTCATCTAAACTGCTAGGAAAGCTACATGTAAGTTTAAAGTGCTGAGCTGCACATATTCCTGCTAGGGTGAGAATCTGTGTATCTGCTTGCTGGACACTTTGCTGTTACCACTTAACATCTTCATAGCTTCTGCAAGGGTGGTTTCCCTTCACCCTCCCTAATGTGAACAAAGATTTCTCAGCAAATCATTTCTCAAGCCTGTCCTCGTGTGTGTGTGTGTGTGTGTGTGTGTGTGTGTGTGTGTGTGTGTGTTCTAAATAATCTGGAAATACTATTCTTTGCTAGCAAGCTCTGAGCTGTTACCCTACTAGCTCAGGCCTAGTTAAGGTTTGGTTTTAATTTTTGTTCTTTCAGTACTAGAGATTGAACCTAGGGCCTTGCACATGCTAAGAATCTCTTCTCAGCCTCTTTTTACTCTTTATTTTGAGACGGGGTTGCCCAGGTTGGCCTTGAACTCACTTTATAGCCCAGGCATGTCTTGAACTGTGTTCCTCCTGTGTCAACCTCCCTAGTAGCTGGGATTCCAAGCTGGTGCCACAGGCCTGACTTACCAGGAGCTTTCAGTGGTTGCTCATTCAGTGTTTGCTCCCTTGTTCGTGGTGGATCGTAAGTCACTGAAGGTGAGGACATTATTTGGGGGCCTGGCATGGTGGCACATGCCAGTAATTCCAGGAATTGCCCAACAAAAATATACTCTGTATGTGAAAATAGAAAATAAAGTTGGCAAATATAGCCGGGCGGTGGTGGTGCACGCCTTTAATCCCAGCACTCGGGAAGCAGAGCCAGGCGGATCTCTGTGAGTTCGAGGCCAGCCTGGACTTACCAAGTGAGTTCCAGGAAAGGCGCAAAGCTACACAGAGAAACCCTGTCTCGAAAAACCAAAATAAATAGATAAATAAATAAAGTTGGCAAATACATTGAGAGAGAAAGGACATGGAGTTGGGTGGGTGGGGAAGTGCTGTGAGAGGGAAAACCATGATCAGAATATAGTGTATGAAAAACATTTTTTTCAATTAAAAAATAGGGCTCTTCTAGCACTTAGGAGGCAGAAGCTGGTAGATCTCTGAGTCCGAGGACAGTCTGATTTATATTGCAAACTACAAACTACTGGCTAGGACTACATGGTAAGATTCTGTCTGGAAAAAAAAAAAGTTTAAAAAAAAAAAGCCTTTGTCCCTCATCCTCTCGTGATGGATCAAGAAAGGCTCCAGTCGGCAATGGGGATGGAGTTCTCCAGCCAGTGGGGAAAGCAGAGTCAGTCATGATCAGATCAAAATGGGATTTTCTCATTTTTTTCCCCCGTGGTAGTGTCAGTTGTATTCATGTTCCTGAGATGGCAGGATGTGGGGTTCTGCTCTGTAAAAGCACCCTTTTCTTAATCCCCAGTGATAGGCCAATGAGGCTTTTAAGTTGAGGGTAAATCAAGACTATGAAACTATCCTCAGATGTTTATCACACTTGTATCATATGGGAATCCACCCCCCCACCCCCCAGTGCTACATGCTAGGGAAGCCATTTACCACCGCGGCTCTCAGCTGGAATTCTTTTGATATACTTTGTGTGTATTCATGTATCAATGCGTGTGTACCTGCACATGTGTGTGCAGGTACCTGTGGGAGCCAAAGGTGATTGGATCCCCTGGAGCTGTGAGCTGACTGATGTGAATTCTGGAAACGTAACTCAGGGTCCCCTGCAAGAGCAATAAATGCTGTTTTGTTTTGTCATTGTTTTGAGACAGGGTTTCTCTGCATAGCCCTGCCTGACCTGGAATGCGCTCTGCAGACCAGGCTGGCCTTGAAAGATCCGCCTGCCTCTGCCTCCCGAGTGCTGGAATTAAAGGTGTGCGCCATCACTGTCAGGCAGCAGTAAACACTCTTACCCCTGAGCCATCTCAGATTTCTCACCTGGCATTCTTACATGTATCACGTTCCAGTGCTGGGGGATACATGACCTGGAGAATGCCTTAGTCCGATGGAGACGGGAGTGGAGGGGGTGGGAGTGGGGGGTGCCGACGGCTCTGGACCGTAGGATACTCGCTTTAGCTAAGGGCTGGGAAGCAGGGTCTCAAGGAAGACTTTGAAGTAAAGAAACGTGAGCAGACTGATGAGTGACACATCCTCTGTCCAACCAGGAGGTAGTGAGGAATGATGCCGCCTGCCATGTGCCACACTGGAAGAGCAGTCATGGACGAGCTGAGAATTTTTCTTCTTTTACTTCCCGGAGAACCACCAAGAACAGCTGAAGGGATTGGAAATGGTAAAGTAGTCACGTTTGCGTTTTAGAGAGAAAGTGCCTTGAAAATTCTGCTGCTCCATGCACCTATCTCACAGAGCTTTTTCAGGATTCTCCATCATCGCGTTGATGAAGGAGAGGATGACAGGTGTCTGTGGCCGTGTACCGAGGACGTTTCAGTTCTTACCTGGGGTCTTCCTAAACAAAACCTGCTAGTGTCTCCAGAATCCCGAGCCACCTGAGGCAGGGGATCAAGCCTCTCTGAGCCTGTTTTCTGATGTGTCAGATGTCTGAAAGTTTATTTAATCCGGTAAAATCAGTTTGCTGGTTATTATTTTTTAAAAAAATAAAGACCACATTGAAAAGAAAATATCAACTGTATTTCACATAGTGAAAGTATTGTTATCTTGTGAATTTTGCTTTCAACCAGTCATTTGTCCTCAGTGGTGAGATTTGTTCTGAAGAACAAGCATCCTTGGGTGTTTCATCCGTGGGGGAGCCTTGTCAGGAGATGGTACAGCGTGCATGCAGCACACTAGGTCAAGTGCTGTATGCAGCCATATGTGTGGCTTTCTCACTGAGCTATCTTCAAGCAGCATGCTGTATACATGTGTATATATGTGTGTGGTGATATAGTGTGTACCCCAATATATTGTGTACCCTAATAAACTTGTCTGAGGATCAGAGGACAGAGCCAGCCACTAGATTAGACACAGAGGTCAGGCAGCGGTGGCACACACCTTTAATCCTATCACTAAAGAAGCCGAAATCTGTCTGGGTCTCTGTGAGTTCAAGACCACACTGGTTACAGAGTCAGGTAGTGGTGGCACACACCTTTAATCCCAGCACTTGAGATCTCATGCCTTTGCTTGGAAAGCACACATGCCTTTAATCTCAGGAAGTGACATGGCTGGGTGGAGAATGGTATATAAGTCATGAGGAGTCAGGAACTAAGCGGCAGTTCAACTGAGACCCTCAGGGGTGAGGACTCAGAGGCTTTCAGTCTGGGGATTCGTAGAAACAGGATTGGCTGAGGAGTTGGTGAGGTGAGGTTGGCTGTGGTTTGTTCTGCTTCTCTGATCTTTCAGCTTTCACCCCAGTGTCTGGCTCCATGTTTTTTGTTAATAAGATCTTTTAAGATTCATGTTACATATGTGTGTAAAATCTATATAGGAAATGCATGTGTCTGTGGAGGTAGGGTGGGTATTGCTGGTTTGTGATACAGAGTTCTAACTCCAAGGAACAGAGCTCTGAAAGTGAGCAGGCAGATTAGTTCCTTCTACTTCGAAGACCATGTCATGACCTTGTTCTGCTGGCCAGTGAGTTGATGGCCACTGGGACTCAGGCAGTATTGAACTGTTCTTGTGCCCACAGCCCTGGATATTCTCATGGACGCTAGTCTGATGCTGCCCCTCTGGGTTTGAGTTTTGTTGTTTTTAATACAGTGTCTGGCACTATAGCTCTAGGAGGCCTAGAAATCAACCTGTAACCTAAGCTGGCCTCAAACCCACAGGAATTCTCCTGCCACCACCTCCAGAGTGCTTGCATTACAGGTGTGAGATAGCATGCTCACACTACGCCTCAGTATTTTATAGGGTGTACTGGTTAAGTGTTTTTATAGTTTTATTTCTGAGTGTTCTTTTAAAACAGTACCACCAGCCCTTGCTTTACCATTTATGTTGTCAGTGGCGACATCTAGCGGTCAAGTTGCCAGTGCCCTTCAGTGCATGTCCTCTTCCGTAAAATATTAAAATCGAACCAAAACCCACATGTATTCTATGTTCAAATTAGTCTATATAATAATAAACCCATAACTCTGTGGTGCTTTCTTGGATTCCTTTCCAAGTTGTCACGTGGCTCCAGGAAGCCACTACTAGTTACAAAGAAGCTGTTAACAAAGGCAGCCTGATGTGTAAACAGGGAAGCACAGCTCAGCAGATCTGCAGCATCCGGTAACTACCTCATAGCATTAAGTATCTGTTGGATATCTGAATTCCATAGGTAATTACTGAGCCAGAGGGTGTAGGTTTAAAGAATAGAGAGAAATTTGATCAGAGGCCATTGAAAAAGTAGCCATGAGTAAGATAGAATAGGGCATTCTCAATGGGTGTTCGCCTACGAAGGCGAGGCTAGCAATACCCATAATCCCAGCACTTGAGAGGCGGAGACAGAAGGATTGGCATGAGTTCAAGGCCACAGTTGGCTACGTAATGACTACCAAGCCAGGCCAGTCTACTTATCAAAACTCTAGCCACAAAAATAAGTAAATGTACTGGTAGTCACTTGGTTGTCCCCACATCTTTATTTTGCTGACGGTTCATGTACACTGCAGCTATACAGATATTCTTGTACCGCCAGTACTGTGGCCACACACTCAGAATGCATAGAAAAATTTAAATTGGAAAATTTCAAATGTAAGAGCGGAGACTGGTATGAACACTCACATAACCTACAGATCGGAACCAGCAAACCAAGATTGTGCCATATTTGCCTCCTTTTGTTCTTTTGTTCTTCCAATACCATAAAGTGAAGTTTAGACATTGTGGCATTTGTGTCTTTGGGTACAGACATTTTTATTTGACCTTGTCCATCTATTTTTGCTCCATGTTCAACTGTTGAATATTGCAACCCCTAAACTTTAGACATTTGTCCTCTGCCTTTATCCCTGATGGTAGGCTTCATACTCACGATGTGATTGTAAATCTACCAATGTCTTTGGGCCACTTCTATTTACAATGATAAGCCAACAAGTGCAACCAAACCAGAACGGACAGGTGCATTTTACAGCTTCCATGGGATGGATCGGTAATACTGTTTTTCCCCCACAGGCTCACTCATGGGTTGGGAAGTTGGCAGTAATGTTGAGGTGGGACCTTGTCATAGTCGCTATTCTATTGCTGTGAAGAGACACCATGACCACGGCAACTCTTATAAAAGAAAGCATTTAATTGGGGCTTGCTTACAGTTTCAGAGGTTTATTCTAATTCCATCTTGGTAGAGAGCATGGCAGCACTCAGACAGAACATGGTGCTAAAGAATGTAGTTGAGGGTTCTACATCCGATCCTCAGGGACTCTCATGGAGAGAGTCACTAAGCCTGGCTTACTCCCAATGACAGACTTCTTCCAACAAGGCCACACCTCCTAATCCCTCCCAAGTAGTGCCACTCCCAAATAACTAAGCATTCAAACATATGAACCTATGGAGACCATTCTTAGTCAAACTACCACAGAGCTATTGGGAAGTAATTATGTCAGGCGCCTCCACCCTCATGAGTGGATTAATGCTGTCTCACAGGAATGGATCAGGCGGGACTTCGGGGACTGGATTAGTTCTTTTGAAAATCTATGACCCTACACTGCCCTGAATAGGCTCTCTCACCTGTATTGTACTCCCTCGGTTGACGGCACCCACTGTGATGTCCTCACCAAGGTTAAACGAGTGCCCGTGTCATGCTCTTCAACCTCTAGAACTGTGAGTGAATGAACTGCTCTTCTTTATAAGGCACAGCAGTGGAAAATATACTGAGATAATCATCCACACAGAACCTCACCATTGCGGGGACACTTTAGAAACTATGTGAAACCACACTCAACTATACACTGTTTTCAGCTGTGACTAAAATGGAGCGTTTGGGAGCTACAGGGACGGCTCAGCTGTTAAAAGCACTTGCTGCTGTTGAGGAGGACCCAGGTTTGGTTACCGTCAACCATGTAGAGGTCCACAACCAGCTTTAACCCTATGTCCTGGTTGGGTTTTTGTCAATTTGACACAAGCTGGAATTATCCGAGAAGAGGGAACACAATTGAGGAAATGCCTCCATAATATCGGCCCTGAGGCAAGCCTGTGGAACACTGTCTTGATTAGTGACTGAGGTGGGAGGGCCCAGCCATCGTGGTGGTGCTAACCTGGGAAGGTGGTCTTGGACTGTATAAGAAAGCAGGCTGACTGCGGCAGTAAGCAGGACCCCTTGCGTGACCTATACTTCAGTTCCTGCCCCCAAGTTCCTACCTTGAGTTTCTGCCTTGACCTCCCTCAGGGATAGACTGTTACTTGAATGTGCAAGATGAAATAAACCCTTTCCTTCATAATCTTTATTACCACAACAGAAAAGTGACTATACACTCCAGTTCTAGAGGATCCAACACATTCTTCTGGTTTTCATGAACACTGCACACACGTGGTGTACATACACACACTCAAGCAAAATACTCATACACATTAAAAATCTTTTAGAACAATGAGGTGGAAATTTACTATTGCATTTCTGCTCACAGTTGAACAGAATTATACAGTAGTTTCTTAACTACTTTAAAAACTCTAAAGAGTTTCAGAAAAAAATATATGTGCACTTTTGTGCATGTGCGTGCACACACACACATAACCAGAAAATTCATATGCTATCGTGATGATCATTCACCCCTTAAAATCGATGTATAAGATAAAACCTAGATCAAGAATCCTGTCTGATAAGTGTGCACACTATGGGCAGGAGGAAAAGGAGTACAGTGATGGGAAAATACCTACATATACAGTGTATAAAGTACAGCATGAATGGTGATGGGAAAATACCTACATATACAGTGTGTAAAGTACAGCATGAATGGTGATGGGGAAATACCTACATATACAGTGTGTAAAGTACAGCGTGAATGGTGATAGGGAAATACCTACATATACAGTGTGTAAAGTACAGCGTGAACAAACCATCTGATATTTATAAGACATAGAATCTAGAATGGAGCTGATGGAATGATCAGGACATAAAATGTTCACTGTGCAAGCATGAGGACCTCAGTGCAGGTCCCCAGAAGCAACGTAACAGCTGGCATAATGGCACACAGCTGTAACCCCAGCACTGTAAAGGCACAGACAGGTGGTCTCTGGCTCTAGCCAGTCAGACTAGCCTGAGAGCTCCAGGTTCAATGAGAGACCCTGTCTCAAACAATAATGTGGAGGCTGAATGAACAAGGAAGACATCTGTTTCCAACGTAGGTGTTAAAGGGCAAAACATGCTTCAGCAAGTTACAGTGCTGTGCTCGGTTGTGACTGAAATGAAACACTGTCCCCAATGCGGCAGTCCAACACAGGTGAGTGCTAAAGAAAGTGAGGAGGCACCGACATTGGACACTGTGAAAATGTGCAAGTTTGTGTAAGGGCTGTGTCCTGCATTTCAAACCCAGCCACCTTTACTCAACTGCAGTGAAGTTTAAAAACAAGCAAACAATAACCACAGTGAGTGGATTAGAGAACAAATCTCATTTCAATAACTTACTGCCTCTGTCATAGTTATTGTTTCTATTTCTGTAATAAAAACACCTTGACCTAAAGCAACGTGGGGAGGAAAGGATTTATTTCATCTCACTCTCCGACACTGAGGGAAGGCAAGGCAGGAACTCAAACAGGGCAGGAACAGAAGGCAGGAGCTGATGTAGAGGCCACGGAAGGGCGCTGCCTACAGGCTTGCTCCTCCTGGCTTGCTCAGCCTGTTTTCTTCTAGCACGCAGGACCACCAGCCCAGGGGTGGCACCACTCACAACGAGCTGGGCCCTCCCATGCTCATCATCAGTTAAGAAAATATACCAAGGGCCAGTCTGGTGGGGGTACTTTCCCACTGGTGAATCCCTCTTTCATAATGACTTGCTGGTTTCCAGTTGACATGAAACTAGCCAGCACAGCCATCACTAGTCAGGATCACTGGTAAAGGACCCGCAGAGGGAGTTGGTATTCTTACTGAGTCTTATTAGGATGTGGGTGCTTAGCTCCTCTACACCTCCTAGGGGAGCAGCACTCTTGGCAGCAGATTTGCTGCTTGATGGTTTCAAGGTTGTCTGGGAGACAGAGTGTACTGACGTGGAGAATGCATGTGATGGTGCCTGGCTGACGTTCTGGGGTTGTGTCAGGAATGGTTTGTTCCCAAACTGACAGAGATCTGGAAATGAAAAATTTAGGAATTTGAAAGCAACCTCAGAGGCAAACCAGACCAACAAAATACAAGAGATAGTACAGAGGATCTCAGGCACTGAGACAAGATAGAAGAAATGGATACATCAGTCAAACAAAATGTCAAATCTAAAAAAACTCCAGGCAGAAAACTTCAGGAAATCTGGGACACTATGACAAGACCAAATCTATGAATAATAGGAATAGAGGAAGGAAAAGAAACCCAGGTCAAAGGCACAGAAAATATTTTAAACAAATTCATTGAAGAAAATTCCCCTAACCTAAAGTTACAAGAAGCATACAGACCATCAAATAGACTGGACTAGAAAATAAGTTTCTGCCACACATAATAATCAAAGCATTAAACATACAAAGTGAATAAAGAGTACTAGAAAGCTGCAAGGGGGAAAGATCAGGTAACAAATAAAGGCAGACCCATTAGAATAACACTGACTTCTTCATGGACAGTCTGAAGCCAGAAGTTGATGTTGCTCTCCAAGGCTGCATGATAGGATGTTTCGGCCAAAGGCACGGTTACCAGGTGTCTTAGGCTTCAAGGCCTAATTACAAGATGCTTTGCCCTAAGGCATGGTTACCACATGTTTAGAGAATTAAGAAAGGGTCTACATTTGTTTGTACTTCGTACTTTAATCTTGAAAGGAGGAGGTCTCTTTCCTCTCCCCCTTGCCTGTATAAAAAGCCCATTAGGAATAAACTCAAGGCAACTGGGTATTGATGCAGGGCCCTCCCACAGCTATCCTGTGTCTCTGTCTTTTTCTTCATTTACATCTATATCTTTTCCTATCTAGTATTTCTCAATTACTCACTCCCCACTTCAAGGACTGTTCGACAGGTTGGGCTGAACCCCAACGCACAATAAATGGGGAAAGATAATTATTCCATGATAAAATCAAATTTAAGCAGTATCTACCTACAAATCCAATCCCAGGAAAGGTGCTAGAAGGAAAACTTCAATCTGAAAAGGTGAAGCACACCAAAGAAAAGACAGGAATAAATAATTCCAGACCAGCAAATCAAAAGGGGGGGGGGACCCAGATCTTAACAACAAAATAACAGGAATCACCAAACACCACTCACTGATAACTCTCAACATTAATTGTCTCAGTTCCCTAGCAAAAAGACACAGACTGACAGAATGGATTCAAAAACAGGATCCATCCTTCTGCTGCATCCAAGAAACACAGTTCAACATCAAAGATAGACATTACCTTGTTGTGGCCGTGTTGAGAGACCCCCTGAGCAAAACCACCACAGAGCCGATATCCGATGCAAAACACACAGGGGTTTATTGATAACAAGCAAGACCAGGCTTGGTCCAGGTCCAACATCTGACACAGAGGGTGGAGGAGGGCAGCCCTGAGCTCACAGGGTGAGGGGTTTTTAAAGAAAAAAAACACAAGCAGGGTGGTACAAGCCTTGGCGTCATATGATTGGGTGAGGGTGTGTAACCTTTGAATTTACTGGTTGGGGGTTACAGTTATCATTTTTGGGCCAGCCTGGACAAGTCCCAGGCTCTGTCCTTGAGCTGCCATTGGGGCTGGCTGGCCTAGCACGTTTACACTGACCCATGCACGTAGCTCTAAGCTGGTGAGGGTTCCCAGACAGTAAACAACTGGCTGAACCTTGAGCAGTCAGAGTACGTGCAGAAAGGGAGCTACTGCAAGGACTATGTCTTTTGTTCATAGTCCTCCCAGAAACTGCTTGCTCCAGTCTCAGGAAACTGAAATTGAGGCCTGATCTCTGAGAGAAGACTGAGCAGCCTGTTATGGTGTCTGCTTGGTCCTCTCAACCTCAAGGTAAAGGGTTGGAATAAAGATACTCCAAGCAAATGGACCTAAGAAGAAAGCTGGTATAAGCATTTTAATATCTGCCAAAATAAAGTTCAAACTGAAACTAATCAGGAGAAATAGAGGACACTATATACTCATCAAAGGAAAAATCCACCAAGAGAACATTGCAGTTCTTAACATCTATACACCAAACACAAGGACACACAAATTCATAAAAGAAATGTTTCTTCAATCACATATCGACCCTTACACAGAGGTAGTGGGGAACTTCAGTACTCCACTCCTGCCAAAGGACAGGTCATCCAGACAAACACCAAACAGAGAAATGCTGGAGTGAAATAATGTCGTGCATCAAACGGACCTAGCAGATATTTACAGACCATTTCGCCCAAACACAAAAGAATACTATCTTCTTCTCGGCAGCCCATAGGACGTTCTCCAAAATTGACCATATACTTGGACATAAAGCAAGTCTCAACAGACACAAGAAAGTTGAAATTCAGATTAATGCTGAATATCAACAATGACAGAAACAACAGAATTTATAAACTGAACAACTCACTATTGAACAAAAATAAGGTCAAGATAGTAATTAAGAAATAAATTAAAACTTTTTAGAGTTGAATGAAAATGAGAACACAACATACCAAAACCTATGGGACCAATGAAGGCAGATCTAAGAGGCAAGTTAACAGCACTAAGTGTCAACATAAAAAATTTTGTAGTCGGGTGGTGGTGGCACACGCCTTTAATCCCAGCACTCAGGGGTAGAGGCAGGCAGATCTCTGTGAGTTCGAGGTCAGCCTGGGCTACAGAGTGAGTTCCAGGACAGGTTCTAAGGCTACACAGAGAAACCCTGTCTCGAAAAACAAAAAAACAAAAAACAACAACAAAAAAATTGTAGAGATCTCATATTAGCAACTTTAATGGCATACCTGGAATGTCTAGAACAAAAAGAAGAAATCATACCCAAAAGGAGCAGAAGGCAAGAAATAATGAAACTATGGACTTAAGTCAATAAAATAGAAAACAAACAAACAAACAAAAAATACAAAGACTCGCCGGGCGGTGGTGGCACACGCCTTTAATCCCAGCACTCAGGAGGCAGAGCCAGGCGGATCTCTGTGAGTTCGAGGCTACGGAGCGAGATCCAGGACAGCCACCAAAACTACACAGAGAAACCCTGTCTCGAAAAAACCAAAAAAAAAAAAAAAAAAAAAAAAAATACAAAGACTCAATGAAATGAAGAGTTGGTTCTTTGAGAAAATCAATAAGACTGATAAACATTTAGCCAAATCAACTAATAGACAGAGTGATCTAAATTAATAAAATTAGAGATGGAACAGGGAACCCAACAACAGAGAGCAAGGAAACTCAGAGAATCATGAGGACCTCCTTTCATAAGCTGTACTCCACCAAACTGGTAATTTTCTTCATATATACAACCTACCAAAGTTAAATCAAGGTCAGATAAGCAATTTAAAGAGACCCATAACTCCTCAGGAAATAGAAGCAGCAATTTAAATCCCCCAACTAAGAAAGCCCAGGGACAGATGGTTTTAGCACAGAACTGTAGCAGACTTTCAAAGAAGTAATGCTAATACTCCTCAGTTATACTGCAAACCAGAAACAAGGAACAATGCCTAATTACAGTAACCACAGTTTCCATGATACCTAAATCACACACAAATCCAACAAAGACATTTTCAGACCATTTCCTCTTATGAATATCGATGCAAAAAATCTCAACTACACATTTGCAAACCAAATCAAAGACTACATCAAAAATATCATCTGCCAGGCGGTGGTGGCACATAACTTTAATCCCAGCACTTGGGAGGCAGAGACAGGTGGATCTCTGTGAGTTCGAGGCCAGCCTGGTCTATAGAGCGAGATCCAGGAAAGGCGCAAAGCTACACAGAGAAACCCTGTCTTGAAAAACAAAAACAAAAACAAAAACAAAAAAAATATATATCATCCACCATGATCAAGTAGGCTTCATCCCAGAGATGTAAGTATGGTTCAACAAACGTAATATGTAATCCACTATATAAACAGACTGAAAGACAAAAATCTTACAGTCATCTCATTAGATGCAGAATGGGCCTTTGACAAAAATTTAGCACACTTTCATTATAAAAGTCCTGGAGGGAGTAGAGCTACAAGAGACACACCTCAACATAATAAAAGTGATTTACAACAAGCCCCCAGCCAATATCAACCTAAATGGAGAGAAACTGAAAAGTAGTTTCACTAAAATCAGGAACAAGACAAGGCTGTCCACTCTCTTTATACCTATTCAATATAGTGCTTGAAGTTCTAGCTACAGCAATAAGACAAGTGAAGGAGAACAATGAGATATATATTGGAAGGGAAAGAGTCAAAGTATTGTTATTTGCAGATAATATGATAGGATACACAAGTGACCCTAAAAATTCCACTGTGCAACTCCTACAGCTGACAGATGGTTTTAGTGAAGTGGCTGGATACAAGATTAACTCACAAAACTCAGCCCTCCTATGTACAGATGGCAAACACACTGAGAAAGAAATCAGGGAAACACCACCTTTCACAATAGCTCAATAAAAACATCATGGGGGGACTCTAACCAAGCAAGGGAAAGGCTTGTAATGATAAAACTATAAAACGTTGAAAATAAGAAGTTGAAGAAGCTATCAGAAGATGGTAAGATCTTCCATGTTCAAATATTCACAGGATGAACATAGTAAAAATGGCTATTCTGGGCAGCAGTGGCGTATGCCTTTAATCCCAGCATTTGGGAGGCAGAGCCAGACAGACAGTTCGAGGCCAGCCTGGTCTACATAGCGAGATCCAGGACAGGCACCAAAACTACACAGAGAAACCCTGTCCCCCTCCCCGCCCCCTCAAAAAAAGGAAAGAAAAGAAAAAAAAGTTATCCTACCAAAAAGCAATCTACAGATTCAATACCATCAAAATACAAACACAATACTTTACAAACCTTCAAAGGACAATTCTCAACTTCAGATATAAAAAAACAAAAAACAAAAAACAAACAAACCTGGGACAGCTAAAACAATCCTGAACAATAAAAGAAGTGGTGGAGGGATCACCATCCTCAATCTCAAACTGTATTACAAAGCCATAGTAATAAAAACAACATGGCATTGGCATTAAAAAAAAAAGACATTGATCAATGGAGTTGAATTGACAACCCAGGCATAAATCCACACACCTATAGACACCTGATTTTGAAAAATACACACTGAAAAAAAGACAGCATCTTCAACAAATGGTGCTGGTTAAATTGGATGGCTGTATGTAGAAGAATGCAAATCCATATTTATCACCCTGCATAAAACTCAACTTCAAATGGATCAAAGACCTTAACATAAGGCCAAATATACTGAATCTGATAGAAGAGTAAGTTAGGAAATAATCTTGAACTCTTTGGCACAGGAAAAGACTTTCTGAACAGAACACCAATAGCACAGGCACTAAGATCAACAATTAATAAATGAGACCTCATGAAACTGAAAAGCTTCTGTATGGCAAAGGACACCATCATTTGGACAAAGTGGTTAGCTACACAGTGGAGGAAAGATCTTCACTAATTACACATTCCATGATGGGTTAATATCCAAAATATATAAAGTTAAAAAAAAAACCTGGATATCAAAAATACAGCCCATTTTTAAATAGAGTTCTCAAAAGATGAAAGACAAATGGCTGAGAAACACTTAAATAAACATACAACATCCTTAGTCATCAGGGAAATGGAAATCAGAACTCCTTTGAGAGTCCATCTTAAATCAGTCAAAATGTCCATGATCACTACAACAAATGACAGCTCATTCTGGCGAGGATGTGGGTTAAGGAAACACTCCTCCATTGCTGGTGGGAGTACAAACTTGTACAGCCACTATGGAAATCAGTGTGGTGGTTTCTCAGAAAGATGGGAATCGATTTATCTCAAGATTCAGCTATACCACTCTTGGGCATATATCCAAAGGACTCTACGTCCTACTACAGAGATACTTGCTCATCCATGTTCTTTGCTGTTCTATTCATAATAGCCAGAAATTGTAAACAGAGTAGATGTCCATCAATGGAAGAATGATAATAGAAATGTGGTACATTTACACAATGGAGTATTAATTACTCAGCTGTTAAAGAATCATGAAATTCACAGGTAAATGGAGCTAGAAAAAAAAATCATGAGTGAGGTAACCTAGACCCAAAAAGACAAATATAGTATATATTCTCTTATATGTGGTTGTTAGCTTTTAAGCCTTCTATGGGCATACTATAATTTGTATAACCACAAAGATTAGGTATAGAGTAGGAGACTGGAGTGGAGGGAAGAAACTCCTAAGACAGTATTCATAGAGTCTATAGTTATGGAGATGTGGGATTGGGGGCATGACTGGAAAAGGGAAATTAAACAGAGAGGGGGAGGAAAAAGGGGGGAAGGGAGGGAATACTTGAAGGGACATCTAACATTAAGGGTCATTTGAGAGGTCATATGGAAACTTACCGCTTAAAATATATATATATTTTCATATATATATGAAAGAAATCTAAATGGAATCACCAATTAACTGGAGAGACAAAGCCCAACTAGACCTCTCTTGCAACCAAGTAGAATCTCCAGTGCCAAGAGTGGATTACATCTAACTGAGTTGTTGATAAAGAGGCCCCATGGGAACCCCCAAAGTACTCAGGCTATTGACAAGGTTATTGGTTGCTCCCCATAAACTGATGGTAGAGTCCATCAGTAGAGTTGCTGAAGACAACATCTACATCTATCACTGAACACCGAGAAGTGGAGCTGGTGCCTGCTTAAAGCCTTCATCCCTACTGACAAGTGTTCATGGTACTGAAAGGTACTCTGCATACTACCAGAGGAGAAAGGTAAACACAACCCAGCTACAAATCCTGCAGTCTACAATGGTGACTTGTCTGTAAGATATGCTGATTAAATAGTGGTACAAAACCTGTGGCAGCAACCAGCCAATCTGCTAGGAATTAAAGCTTACTTCACAGGATAGAACTTATGCCTGACACTGCCTGGGTGCTCAAGAACCTACAATGTGACAGGCTGTGGACCTAGGGGAAAACCAAATACTATTATTCTACTAAAGGAATGTGGCAATAAAATGACTCCCAATGATATCCTGCTATACCCATAGATCAGTGTCTTGTTCAGCCATTATCAGAGCTTTCTCTTGAAGTATTTGGGAACTAATATAGAGACTCACAACTGGAATGCAAAGTGAGAGACTTGGAACAGTCAGTCCTAAATGGATGTCTTCATCAAATCCCTCTCCTCAGGGTTCAATGAACTACAATGAAGAAGATGGAGAAAGATTTTAAGAGCCAGATGGGATGGAGGACACCAAGGAAACAGTATCCTCCAGACAGAACAAGACACACATAGGAACTTAGACTGGCAGCATGCACAGGTCCAAGCCAGATGGGGTGCCAAGAGGGAAAGTAAACATGACCCCCATCCCCAAGTCAGAATCCATCTCCAATTGACAAATGCTTGCAGAGGAAAATTAGTTTTCTCCATTGGAGCCTCACAGGGCATATGAACCACACTTAAGGAAGGCCCTGTGCCCAGCAGTAGATGGTCAATACAAAACAAACTCAGTGGTATTTTTGGAGATTTTTTTTTTTTTCATAATGACCTAATGCTTTTTCTGGACATTTTCTACCTTGTCTTTTGATTATCTATTAGGGTTTCCTATTTTGTGCTTTTGTAAGTTTTGTATATATGTGCAGATGTCTCTGCATCATGCATCTGTGTCTCTGCATGTGTGTTTCTCTAGAGCTTTTGTTTGTTTGTTTGTCTCTGCTTTGTTGGCTATTTATTTATTTATTGGCCTGTTTCCTAAAGAGAGAGAAAAAGCAAGCACGGAATTGGGTAGGTGAGATGGTGGGGAGGATCTGGGAGAATATAAGGGAGGGAAAACTGTAATCAGAATATGCTGTATGAAAAAATTTTTTCAATAAAAAAGATATACATATATAGCTTTTGAAATTAGAACCATGCAATTCTTTAAAAAAAAAGTGGTATGCTAACAGAAAATTTCAGAACGCATTTCAATATTTTCATAAAGCACGAAATTTTCACTGATCATATGTATATATATACACACCTTACTCAGATACAGAAGAGAAACTTACTAAATCCCCGGCATGGAGCCAGGCCTGAGGTGGCTAAGTGGCTGTTCCACTTGTAAGGCAGTATCCACTGCTTGGCAATGGTTTGACTTTCCTCAGCGACAGCATTAGACCAACAACTGTTCTATCTCAGCAGTGCAATTACTTGCACAAATTGCACAAATTATTTTTAAAGTGATAGGACTTACCTACATTCCATTTATTTCCAGAGGATGAGATGAGGTGGCCAGATCTGAGCAAGACAGTATAAAGTGCCCAGTTAAAGAATGGGACCAGGTACCAGGTGTGGTGGCCCACACAAGCCTGTAAGCTCAGTATGTGGGAAGTAAACAAAGGGAGAAGAGGCAGTCATAAGACAGAATACACAGAAGACCATTACCTTAGAGCTACCTGAGCGTGTTTAAAAAAGAGCTCACAGACCCCTTAAAAATCATTTCTCAGAAGACTGCCGATACCTGAAATCTAGCAAGTGGCTAAAGGGATCCTGACATTCCTTTGCTGTGGGATCTTGAGGCAGTGAAGGTGAGGTTCCTTCTGCTCTGAACAGTCTCGGCTTTGTTTGGCCTTTGCTAGACAGACTTAACACAGATAAATAATGGACTAAATTACTGTTTACAACTTCTATTTTTTCTCAAGACAGTGTTTCTCTCTGTATCCCTGGCTGACCAAGAACTCTCTGTAGACCAGCATGGCTTTATCCACCTGCCTCTGCTTTCCGAGTGTTGGGAATAAACCGTCCGGTGCATTCCCCTTTTTTGAGTGTGTATGACATTCCATCATATTGAGTTGTATTAACCCCAGCATAATCAAGACACAAAACTACAAAGGAACCTTTTGGCCAGGCATTGTGGAACACATCTTTACTTCCAGCACTCACTCACGAGGCAGACAGAAGGGTATGTTTTGGGGGTGGGGGGCAATAAAACGTGTGGGGCTCTACTTCTCATTCCTGTTGACTGCCAATCTTGCCTCCATGCTGTAATCTTCAAAAGTTAAATAAATGATAACATATAGGAAGTAACTTTTTGAAATTGCCCTTTTGTACTCTTGTGATTCATGGAAGTTGCTGCATATAACACCAATTTCACTATCTAATTTTAAAAAAATCACATGTACATGTGTCTGTGTGGATTTGTACACATTGAGTGTATGCCTGCAGAGGCCAGAAAAGTTTCAGATTATCCTTGAGCTGGAGTTACAGTTGTGTTCTGCTGGAGATGGTGTGAACACAAGTCCAAGCGGCACATGTTCTTAAACTGAGCCATTTCTCCAGTGCCAACAATAGTTTTCCTGGTAAGTAGTATGCCATTTTTGGATATACAATTTAGCTGCCTCTCCTGTAGATTTCTAGTTCTTGGCTGTCACAAAATTGCCATAAATACACGCACAGGCTTTAAAATATGGGCATGTATTTAACTTCTAACTACTTAGGAGTTTAATGGCTGAGATGTATTTGTACTGTTAACTTCATACAAAACTGCCATTCTCCCCCAGCCAACTGCAGATGGAAGAAGACCCAGCTGCTTCACTTTGCAAGTACCTGTACTAGTCTGCTTGGTTTAATAGGACTGTTTGAGTTCTAGGAGTGGATACAGGTCCTTTAGTGAGCATGTTACCTTTTAAGGACCTTCAAAAAGCTGAAGTTTAAAAACTGGATGCCAGCATTCTTTATTTTATAAAACATGCTTCGGGAGTAATGTCTAAGAATCCTAACTCAGCATAGGTTAAAAATGCTTTGAGTCTCACCTGGTCCCCATTTAGGTCCCCAACCTAATTCTGTCACTTGTCTTCAGTCTTGATGCTGCAGCTAGTCTTAAAATTGCTTTGTTACCATTCCACCTTTAGTAACTTGCAACATTGTTCAAGCTATTCTAGCTCCTCTATACATTTTAGAATGTTTTCCTACATTCTAAAAAACAGACCAGCTGAAACTGGTTGTTCCTGCCTTTCTCAGATTTTGGTTTTTGGGGACAGGGTTTTACTTCATGATCCATGCTGACCTCCAACTCCAATCTGCCTCCCCAGTGGGATTACAGGTGAGCCATGCCCAGCCTTCTTGCTCATTGGGAAAAAGCATGGCAAGAGACACAAGCTTCATGTTGTGAGTGTGAAGGACAGAGCTTTGGTCACCAATATGGATGAGCATACAGAAAAGGGACAAAATTCAGTTCCACACTGTATCTGAGGTACCCTTGTTAATTTGGTGGCCACTGTACAGTGGGGCTGTGTAGCTGATAAAAAGGGAATCCTGGGAACATGTAAGAAGAGTTAAATGGGCTGGGCAGTGGTGGTGCACGCCTTTAATCCCAGCACTTGGGAGGCAGAACCAGGTGAACCTGTTTTCAGTTTGACACCAGCCTGGTCTACAGGAGTTCCAGGATAGACACCAAAACTACAGTGAAACCCTGTCTTGAAAAATGAAACAAAACAAAACAAAAGAGTTAAGTATACAAGATGCCCTTGAGGGTATCTTGACATCTCCCCAAAGGACTTTGCAGGTTCAGCTGATCCTTATGAAGACAGGAGGGAACAATGTTCTCCCTGGCCCCAGGAGTCTGTCTTGTTGAGACTTCACCCCACTGGCACACTAGCAGCTAGACATCCATGCCAGACGTCAGATGCAAGCCTGAGCCTCCCTGGCAGGGGGTTGACCATGGACATCTCAGCTGCTTAAAGGACACCTCCTTCTGCTAGGAAGCACTGTATGAAAACAACAGCCAGACTAGTGCAGTCTACTAGTCTACTCTAGTGCACAGACAATCAAGGTTATAATCCCCACCTGAGACAACTGAACACCCGGAGATCACCAAGGTTTAAAATACAAGGTACTCGCCAGGGAGGCGTTGCAGAGGAATGGTTTGGGCCAACTAAGTGCCAAAAATACAGACAAGTAGCAAGGCCAAAGCTGCCATGGGGTGTTCCCCTTCACCCCGTTTACTGGGGCAGGTGATCTGAGCTCTGGTCCTGTAGCTGGCAAACATTTCACCTGCTGAGCGCTGGGCCTTCATTAACCGCTGGAGGTTACAACGTACCAGACACCCACCAGACACCCGATTACAGAGGCACGCACTCTCCTTTGTCTAACTTTCCCTCTGCAGCCCGGTTTACCTTGGCCTAAGCTCCCCACAACTACTTAGTGCACATTCAAACAGCTGGGGCTGCTATCCACCCTTCCCACCACACACTCAAAGCACTCTTTCTGCCTCAGCCTCCCAGTGTTGGAATTACAGCCCTATGAATAGGCGGTTTTATCCACTGATGACTGACCCTCCAGGACTTTATGCATGCTAAGTAAGTTCTCCACAATATGTCACATCTCAGTAAACAGAAAATTAGGATCTTTATAAATAACAATTAAAGACATCCATGATACTCACTCTATTAAACTTGACAACTGCCAAGCAATAGAAATTTGATGCATGTTGAGAATACTGTACATGAAGACAATCTTCATTTACTGCACTTATTTCTAGACTGTAGCTGTAGAGTAAGGGATGCTACGTTGTCTTGGTACAAGCCACACTTACACCACAAAATGTTTTAGTAACTCTTTCTTAAAACGGTTAAAAGCCAGGACAGGAATTAAGACACAAACTATTTTCAGAATAAGAAAATTTATTATTGCATTTCTGTTGTCAAAATTTAGGATCTTGGTCTTTCCTTCTTGCCTTTGTACAGGGCCAAAAGGGACACATTGGCTACTTTAACAACCTTAAAGCGGACTCCAGGAATATCACCTACAGCATGACCTTTTCGACCAAATCCAGCAACCAGAACTTCATCGTTTTCCTGAAATAAAATATAAAGCCCATCTTAGGTATCAGTAGCAATTAAATGCATACCAATTAAAAGAAACTGCCCATTTGCCAGATTAAAAAAAAAAAGCATGTAGGAAAAAGCCATCCCACAAGCAGAAGCACAGACTGACACTCACCTCAATGAAGTTCAAGCAGCCATCGTTGGGCACGAAAGCTGTGATCTTCTTGCCGTTCTTGATGAGCTGCACCCTGACACACTTCCTGATGGCAGAATTTGGCTGTTTGGCTTCAACCCCTCTGAAATGGCAAGGGCACATGTGAGTGTACGAAGTTTCCCCACTCTCTCAATCCACTCTTAAATCCCTCCGATGCAATGATTTCAACTAAGTTTTTGTTTATCCTGAATTCACCACACCCACCCCCCACCCCCAACAGCAGAGAACTTCTAGCTCCTTTGGAGTTGCAAAAAACGAGGAAACAAAGGATTCCAATTTTAACTAATTTGTCAAAGCTACACAAAACAATCGCTATTTTAAAGTCAATGCTTCCAGGCTAGGCTTGATGGCCCATGCCTTTAATCCCAGCACTGAGAGGCAGAGGCAGGGGGATCTCTGAATGTTATAATAACCACTAAGTTCTAGGACAGACAGGGTTGCTACAGGGTTTCCCTGTCTCGGAAAACAAAACAAAAATAATAAAATAATTTAAAAAGTCAATACATCAGCTCCATCTCGAGCCCCCAAAAAAGATCTTAATGTACCAGTTGGCTCGGGTACATTTTTTTAAACAATCCTCACACTGTTCCATATGGGCTTTATTGTCAGGAGTCTTCTCCCTTTCCTTCCAGACCAATGCCGAAATAAGAAACTTTTAGTCGTCCAATTCTGAGAACTAATCCTAACCTTAACAAGGGTTACCTTCCATCCTTTCTCCCTGAAAACCCAAACCAACGTAGCCTCACAATCTTTTAGTTGTGAAGAATGAGTTCGTTCTCAAGGACGATCCAACAACGCCGTTCGGAAGCAGCCTCCCACTTACACTTTTTCCAGCACAATTCCCTTGGCATGAGAGGCACCTCCAAACGGATTGGCCTTCAGGGCTGTGCCCAAGTGGGCTTTCTTGTACTGTTTATCATGCCACTTCTGGTCCCGTCGGTGGCTGCGGAGCTTCCTGGCAGTACGCAGACCGCGACACTTGCCTGGAAATCAAACATCACTTGAGTCCCCTTTGCAAACCACCCGAGCCTTGGCTGGATGGGCCCTTTACACCGGGGAGTCCTGCCGCTCATCTTAGTCCGTGGGCCAATCACCCTCGCAATTCCCTAACTAATCCGGAGACGTCCAAGCACTCCCCGGCCGTGGCCGGGCAAGGCGGCCCGCAGGCCGCGTGAGCCCTTCCGCGCGGCCACGTGCCCGCGGGACGGGGCTTCTTCACCCGGCCTCCGCCCCAGCGCACCCCGCTCCCCGCTCTCTCGCCCCACGACCGACTGCACCCCGAGCCCCAGGTCCCTCCCGCAGACTCTCAGCCCGGCCCCGCACAGCTCACCCATCCTGCCGGCGCCACGGGCCCGAGAGAAAGAGAGAGAGAGAGAGACGGTGCAGGAAGGACCCACAAGGCACTGCGTGAAGCCCCGCCCAGTCGAGGACCCCGTGCGGCCGTCCGAGCGGCGCCTGTGCCGATATGGGATCCTCCTTTGGAAACGACTCAGTGCTCCTACTTTTCTGAGACACAGTCTGAGTTTTATTTAATTGTTTATCAAATTCAAAGCGATCTAGTTTACGTTGTTATTTCCTTTTCAGGCCAATAACAAGGCTAGAGGACTGTGGACTACCAATCCCAGAAATCTTTGCGCTAAATACTCACTGCGCAGGCGTCCCAGGCAACCCTCGCGGGCACAGGGCTGGGCGGTGCTAGTTTGGAGGGGGCGGGACGAGACGTCTTGACGTCACTGAGCGGCGGTGACCTGAGCTGTATTTAGGCAAAGAGTTTTCTGAGGCTCGCTCTAATGTGCTGCACACTAAATTGTAAATTTTAGTGAGGCAGTGATAAAAAGAATCCAACCAGCTGAGCGGTGGTGGGGCACGCCTTTAATCCCAGCACTCGGGAGGCAGAAGCAGGCGGATCTCTGTGAGTTCGAGGCCAGCCTGGTCTGCCGAGTGAGTTCCAGGACATGAACCAAAACCACACAGAGAAACCCTGTCTCAAAAAAACAAACAAACAAAAAAACAAAACAAAACAAAAAATAATCCAGCCAGACTTTAGCTTTAAAGAGTGAGCTGACATTTGCTGGTTGTGCGTCCTTGCCTGATTCTTTTAATTATAGTACTTTTACAACCTGAGTTTCTCCTGGAAAGTGAAGTAAATAGGTTTTTCTGGGATGTTGAGTCACTTAACAACAAAAGTTTTAGTATCTGCACTGGGGATTTGGCAGTTAAGAGAATGAAGATTTCTGCTCATGTAAAGCTCATGTTCTAGGTGTGAGAGGACAGACTAAAAATTAAAAAAAAAAAATTTACATACTGACAAATGTATTAGAAAAAAACCAATTTAGTAGTGCAGGAGATAGCTTTATTGGGTACTTTAAGAATGCATCAATGTAGGGTAATTTAAGCTGGGAGCTTGTATTTCGCGTAGGATACAGCCTTCCAGGAAGGGTGGTTCTTGGTCAGTAGACCTGAGAGGTCAATGAATAGTGAGCCGAGGTGGCTCTGGAGGCCTGGGTGTTACACGGAACACAGAACTTTCCCACAGTAAAGCTTTTTCTAAAACTCCTGTGGTGACCAAGCACTACTTCAAAGTTTTAAGCCGGGGGATTCTTGTTGGTTTTTGGTTTTCGAGACGCGCTTTCTCTGTGTAGCTTTGCGCCTTTCCTGGAACTCACTCTGTAGCCCAGGCTGGCCTCGAACTCACAGAGATCCGCCTGCCTCTGCCTCCCGTGTACTGGGATTAAAGGCGTGCGCCACCACCGCCCGGCAAGCTGGGGGATTCTTAAATAAGGTTTGTGGTTTTCTGAGAGAGACAAAAACATGAATCCGGGAACCACTAAGGAAAGTGTAATTGTAAAAAGAGGTGATGGCGACTGGGATCCTCGCTCAGTGGAGGTGCTGAAGTCACTGGATTGGTTATACTGGTTTGTGGTAAAGCCAACAAGATTTTCTGAGCACTGGATTCTGAGTCAGAAGGAAAACTGAAAAGAATGTGTGATCGGCTGATTAGACTTCAGTACTGTCGGGAGCTCACCTTGGGCTCATTTTAGCTCCCCCCCCTTTTTTTTTTTTTGGTTTATTTCAAGACAAGGTTTCTCTGTGTAACTTTGGAACCTGTCCTAGGACTCACTCTGGAGACCAGGCTGGCCTCGAACTCACAGAGATCCACCTACCTCTGCTTCCCAAGTGCTGGGATTAAAGGCGTACGCCACCACCGCCCAGCTCACTTTAGCTCTCTTAACACCCTTTCCTGGCCCATCTCTGTGTTGGAACTAACATCTTGTAACCAATAGATAAAAACCTGCTCCCGCCAATTGATCCAAAAGCTAAGAATGTCATCACATAGCATCTTGGGCCTCTAGAAAAGCTTCCCCCATCTTGATGTATCTACCTCTAGGTGTACCCCCCAATCTGTTTTAACTTGCCTTAATTTATGACTTTTTTGTTGTGTAAAACTGTAAACACTTCATGAATCTGCTTCCAAACTGGAACATGGAATTTGGAGTAAGTTAAATCTGTGTTCCTGGACCACAGTCACTCAAAATGACTCCAGAATGAACGGTCCCTTATTCCTTTAAAATGAGAGCTGTGACTTTGACGTTACCATGAGTTCACTACCGTCTCTTGAGCTTGCACGTCTCTTGAGCTTGCACTTGAGCAACTGTGTTAGTAAGCGGGAAAAGCTGAAAAGGTCTTGTTGAGTCACAGTGCCATGCAGTACAGGCTGGCCTTGAACTGATCCTCCTGCCTCAGTATCCTGAGTGTTGTGATACAGGCATGGATAACCACACCCGGTTTGGAAGAACATACGTGCTCTATTATGCATAGGTTCAGTTTCACATCCAGAGATATGAAGTGGGTAAGTAAACTTAAGCTCCACAAAATCATGAACAGATATTGAAAACTGTGGCTCTGAGTGACACCGTAGAAAGATGAACAACTGGGGACATATACATACCCAAGTCAGCTTCCTCTAGTTAAATGGCATGATGATGTAGACAACAGGTACCTTCTATTTTGGAGATCTCTCAGAGACATATGAAGACCACCGTGATGATATTGTCTCAAATACATGGGTGGAAGTCAGTAACCCCCTTTACAAATGGCTCAGTCAGTGCTCAGTGGCTAACATCATTTTGATAACAAGTACTTCATTTCCTTTGCCTAGACAAGGCCAGAAGCCTCCTGTTATAAGGAAATCCTTACAACTTAAAGAAGCTAAGCCAGAAGCTATATACAAGAAAACAACTCTCTCTTTCAATAGAGATGTGCTAAAATAAACCAAGACTCCCTTATGCCACACAGTTGATCACAGACTCTCAACTAAGCCTGACCGCTTTCTGAGTTCTAACTCAACAGCGTAACTTCTTTGATTTCCTCTTTCCCATCTCTCTTTTCTAGACCCCGGCCAAGTCCTAATCTTGACTACCATGACAGTTGAAGCATTCAACTCCACTCAGGGGCTCCCAGAGTCCCACTCCTGAACTTTCCCTCTTCCTCTTCCATCGCTGGACAGCTGCTAAGATCTTGAGCCTGGCCGGGCGGTGGTGGAGCACGCCTTAATTCCAGTACTCGGGAGGCAGAGGCAGGCAGATCTCCGTGAGTTCGAGACCAGCCTGGTCTACAGAGTGAGTTCCAGGAAAGGTGCAAAGCTACACAGAGAAACCCCGTCTCAAAAACCAACCAAACAAACAAACAAAAAACAAGAAAAAAAGATCTTGAGCCTGTCTGTGTTTTTTTTCTTTCAAACTCCATAAAATTGTCCTGGAGTCTTCCTCTGAGACTGCCTGTCAATAATTTTTTACCAGTAAGACACTTAATCTGCAGGAGGAGATCCTGTGTCCCCAGTAACAACTTTATTATTGTCTAAAAGAGTTAATACAGGCAGGGAACAGAATGGTAATTCCCAAGTGCCAGACACTAAGAGATTGAAGAGCTGTTAGTCAAAAGAGAAAAAAAAATGATCAGAAATTCAAGAACTGTATAACATGGAGAGTGTACTTAGTAATACTACATACTTGAAAGCTGCGTCTGGTGGCTGTGGCACACACCTTTAATTTTAGCACTTGAGAAGCAGAAGCAGGGAAATCTCTGAGTTTGAGGACAGCCTGGTCTACAGAGTGAATTCCTAGACAGCCAGAGCTAAACAGAGAAACCCTGCGTTTATTTGTTTTTTTGGTGTGTGTGTGTGTGTGGGGGGGTGCTGGATAAGAAAAGAAAAAAAGAGCCAGGCGGTGGTGGCGCACGCCTTTAATCCCAGCAGGGAGGCAGAGCCAGGCAGATCTCTGCGAGTTTGAGGCCAGCCTGGTCTACAGAGAGAGTTCTGGGACAGGCTCCAAAGCTACACAGAGAAACCCTGTCTCGAAAAACCAAAAAAAAAAAAAAAAAAAAAAAAGAAAGAAAGAAAGAAAAAAAAATTATATCCTCCCACTTAAATACATGGTTGATTTTATATATATAAATGTGTGTATGTTTATGTGTGTGTGTATATATATTATGTTGCATACCATATGTGTATAATTATTTGATCAAATACTTTAAAAATAAGTAAAAAAAAAATGATTTCTCTAATTAAATTGCATCTCCACCTTACACTAAAAGTAAACCCCCAAATACCTTATGGGTTTAAATATCTACAGTAAAATTCACTGGGAGAGCATTCCCTTATTTCATCTTTAAGGGTCCAGGAAATATTTGGATGATTTTTTTATATTTTGAGATCTATTTTATTTGTATTTATGTGTGTGTGTGTGCGCGCACACATGAGGGCAGCTACCTCTAGAGACCAGGCAAGGATGTCAGAGTCCCTGGAGCTGGACTCACAGGTCGGTGTGCTCCCACCACAACTGTGTGGGTACTGGAAACAAAACTCTAGTCCTCTGAAAAAACAGCGAGTGTTCTTAACCACGGAGCCATCTCTGCAGCTCTGATTTCTTATTTTTTTTTGACTCTTTTTCAAGACAGGATTTCTCTGTGTAACAGCTCTGGCTGTCCTGGAACTCACTTCCTAGACCAAGCTGGCCTCAAACTCAGGGATCCACCTGCCTCTGCCTCCTGAGTGTTGGGATTAAAAGCGAGTGCCACCATGCCCGGCCTGATTTGTTTCTTTAAAGTTTGGTAAATCATCTTGTAATGTCATCTGGTCTGGTGCTTTCCTTGTGGGAAGATGATTAAGTACAGTGTAAATCTCTTTAATTGGTATAAAAATATTCACAGATTTGACTTGGATCTTCTCTTGAGTCATTTTTCTAGGATTTTATCTCCCAATTTATCTGAGTTCTCAAAATTATTTTTTAGAGTTATAGGTTTAGGTGGGATAATTCTGTCCATTGTTACATTTTGCATACACATATATAAGTGTACATATATGTGTGTGTGCATATATAGTTGTAAGACATTTAATTATGAAGTTAAATTTCTTTAGTAAATATAGTATTAGTTATTTGGTTGTTTAGTTATGCTATGTTTTCAGTAGTGGTCTTAATTAATTCACTATTCTTTTGTTTGTATGTTTGTTTTTCAAAAAGCATGATTCAATATTCAGTGTGAGATTCAAGGCAAAGATTAACATTACCGTAGCTAAGCAAGGCAACAGAAGAGTTCAGGCAACCTGTGCACATGTCGGGAACCTCAGCAGGATGTGGAGTTGGAGGCTTGCCTGGGCTTCACGGGACCTTGTCTCAAAAACCAAAGGTAGCGGGCAGCTTGAAGAATGAATGTTTGAAAAGAAGGGTTTCAAAGGGATCCCTCACTTAAAAGGACTCCCTCACTCAGGGACAGTGAGCCAGCAGGAGCTGAGGGTGGTGGAACTAAAGAGGTACGTGGTCCCAGTCACGTTCACCCTGTTGGCCAGGATGGAGGTGTGGATCTGATTCTGTGCTGAAGGGCCATGGGAGGGTTCCAGGTAAGCGTGTGGCAACATCTGAGCTGCATTTTTAAAGGCTCTCTGTGCCTGTTCAGAAAGAACGATTGTGGGAGCCAAGGGGAGACTGGGGTGAAAGTGTTACAACATCCACTGAGAACACTGAGAACCGTGGGAAGCTGCCTTGGAAATCGAGCAAGATCTGGAGATTCAGGCTATACTATACTATATGATGAAGGAAGGAGCAGGCTCACCTACATCAGTACTATACTCTCCATCCCAGTGCTTTTTGGTGTTAGGTGAGGGTTCCTAAGAATGTCACTGTATACTTCTTTTTAACTGTTGTGCCCAGATCACGACCCCCAGAGAGACCACCAAAGACGAGCATGCCGGAATGCAAAAGCAAGTAATTCTGGATATCCAATACAAGCCTAGGCAGGGACTTCGTCCAATACATCCAACGCAGTGGAGGCTGGAGGAAGTGCCCGCCTGTCTGCAAGCTCAGTTTTTAAAGGCAAAAGCCACAAGGTTACATCTTTTAGGGGTGCTAGTACGGGTACAATTCTGATTGGCTTGCTTCTAGGGGCTTTCTAGAAATCATGGCTTAATCTTACTTCTAAGGGGGTGGTTGCCTGCCACCATTTCTCATTGGCTGCGGTCAGGTGGGGACATTTCTGTGGTCAGTTATCCTGGAAACCAGAGAGAGGACATTCCGTAGTCCGGCAGTCATTACCTCGTGACTACCTTGTGACTGTACTTTTACACTTCCTGGTTTCTGGAATCTGAACTGACTGGTTTCAGTAAATCGTTGCCTATTCTAGGAACTCATGGCCTGTACCTGAAAGGAGAAATCTTAGGCCTTAGTTTTAGGGTGAAAGCATTTTGGTCTTATTTCTAAGATGGCTTGTTTTGGTCTCACATTAACCATCTTAATAATGCCTGTGTGATAGGTGCTATTATTAGTTCTGTTTTACAAAGATGGAGCTGAGTTTAATGAAGCAACCTGCTTAAACAAAATATACATGTTTTCACATTAATTATAAAGCAGATTTTTTTTTTTTAGGTTAAAAAAAAATCTACTGTTGGTGGCACATCCCTTTAATCCCAGCACTTGGGAGGCAGAGGCAGGTGGATCTCTGAGTTCTAGGCTAGCCTGGTCTATGGAGTTCCAGGACAGCCAGAGCTACACAGAGAAACCCTGTCTTGGACCCCTTCCCCCACACAAAAGACATTTAAAAAAAATCTACCGAACGTTACGTAAACATTCAAATCTAGATGGAAAACAGATTGCTAAGCTGTAAAATACCTGGGCACTTACAACTAAGTAGGTGTAGTAATGCGTTTTCACTAGGGCTGCAGCCCAACATCTCTGGATTATTAGAGATATGAGGAAATACCAGGAGACACCTGGAAACCAAGGAATTGATTGGTGACTCCAGCAACAGCATGTAAGTGGTAGAAAGGGCATGAACAGTCTTCTTTTGTTCCTGGTGTTTCCCAACCAAGAGGAGTTAGGTTATTGAGACTTCGTGTTTCTCCTTGTCATTCCACGTCCCCATCCAGGTCAGCAGGGCTGATGCAGGTGATAAATTTAGCAAGAATACTGTAGACATATTTGGCTTTTCCCTTTTCCGGCCCGGTTGTCCATGCCCTGAACATTTCCCCAGTTCTTCCCCAGCAGGCCTCTCGCATCACAGGCTGCCATTCCTGGGTCTTACAATCCACTCTGCTTCCTTTTAGTGATGGGGAGGGAGGGTTCCAGCCTCTGCGGCTCCTACCCTTTTGTCCTCCTTCTGAGCTGGTTGAGCACACAGCAACATTTTTATCTCTGTTCTGTCAGGCATTTGTCTTTCCCCAACTAAGAAGAAAGATTTGGCTGTCAGAAATTAGATCAGGTGTCAAGATTTAGGTCAACAGTGATGCTGACCTGTTGTTATCCCACACCAGGGAGAAGTTTTAGATTTGGGGGGGAAAAGGGGCCAAAGGTTTTAACAGTGTTGACAACTAATATCAGAGCATTTAATGTAGTTGGAAATAATGCCCAGTGCTTTAACTATAAAAGGCGATGTAGCAGTTGCCATGGAAATGTGACAAGTTAAAATAACAGCTCCAAGTGAGAATTCAGAAGCAGCAAGGGCAGGCCCCTGATTACACGATCCGTGTAAAGGCGGCTGATGAATGCCGAGTGCTCCATTTTACCTGATTAAATTATTAAACATAATTTTTCTCTTTATACAAAATGAATAGGATTTCTTATCCCTTCGTTTGAGCTGCCATTTGGTGCAGCGATTATTCTCATAACTATTCCAAGGAGAAGCTAAAGAAATAAGTCTGCATTGCCATATAATCTAACCAATATTCAGGCCTGATCTGTAAAAACCCCGTTATAATTAAACCTCTATAGGACCCAGGGGGAATTGACAAGGCTGTTCTTTGACGCCCTTTGTGAGATTCCTGGAAGGGAGCTCTCATTTTCATATGCACATTAAAACTTACCCCCAGGTGTTCTCTAGCTTGGCCAAGAACCAAACAAAGAAAACTAGGCTTCAATTTCAGCAGGGGCCTTTATAGGAAAGGTAATTTCCTTCCCTGCTATGGAATATTAAGTTTTCAAATGACCTTCCCTGGAGAGGTAAGGTTGGAACAGATGAAGCCGACCTGTCGGTGCTGTCTGTGAATTCAGTGGGGAGCCACCTGATCCACAGTCGTGGGAGGAACCAAGAGAGACTCTTTTAGCCCTGGATTCCACGGTGAAATGAAGACGCACAGGAATATTTCAGAATTACGTAAAAAGACAATGTGGTCACAACATAGAAATACAAAGCTATCAAAGTCAAATATGCAAAAATTTGGTCATCTGATACTAGTGAGTTCACTGGTTAAAAGATTCCATGCAAAACAAGTTTCTTAAAAGAAAAAAGAATCATAGGAAATAGAAAGGAAACGGATAAATGAATGAATGAAGAAAGAAAGAAATAAGGGGCTCTAGGTTTTTACAGTCACATGAAATGACAATAATTCTTTTTTTTGTAGTTTTGGTGCCTTTCCTGGATCTTGCTCTGTAGACCAGGCTGGCCTCGAACTCACAGAGCTCCGCCAGGCTCTGCCTCCGAGAGCTGGGATTAAAGGCGTGCGCTACCACCACCCGGCGACAATATTTCTTTTTCTGTTAATTAAAAAATTGCAGGTCAATTCTAGGCCTGGCGGGCTGTGGAGGACCAGCATGGCTCCACCCGAGGTCCCCAGACTTGGGCTGGGAAAAATTCACCCATGAATCCCTGCTGTCCGGCACCATTATGCTTTCTCAGCATAATCATCTCTCCAGTCCAGATATCTAGATAAGTGACTTTTGTGGAAGCTGCGTACTGTGGCCCCGTAGAGAAGACAGGAACCTGCACAGCACCACAAGACTGGGAGGGAGACAAAGATCCACATGCTGGTCTGGGCTGTCTGCCCTGGGCCTGGAAGAGAAAACACAGGCCTACCTGGTGCCTGATGGGCTCTATCATGATGAGCAAATATATGTTGATGTATGGAAGAAAGAGAGAGACAGTGCTGTGGGATGTCTTTCTGTACCCTGTGAATATGTGTTGCTCCCATTGGATATTAAATAGAGCTGTTTTGGTCTATGGCAAGGCAGCTTAGAGGTAGGCGGGAAATCCAAGCAGAGATACGGAGAAAAGACGGGCAGAGTTGGGGGGGATGCGAGCCAGCCACCCAAAGAGCAACAAGATGCCAGCAGATCGGTAGCGCCATGGCCATGTGGCAAAACATAGATTAATAGAAATGGGTTAATTTAAGATGAAAGAGCTAGCTACCAAGAAGCCTGCCGTAGGCCGTCCAGTTGGTAACTAATATAAGCCTCTGGTGATTATTTTGTAAGTGGCTGCGGGATCCTGCTCCAAGACAGAATGGTTCATGTCCTTGTGAAGAGAGGCACATCCAAAGAGGTGAAGGCAGTGAGAAGGTTGAGGTAGGTGGCCTGCTTGCTACCCAGGGCCATGGTGCTGTTCAGGCTTGAGCTGCAGCCAAGAGCCATGTCTACACCTGGGGCAGCCGTGATCCGTGTTGATGTCTTTGGCTTCTATTACCACCTACGGCCCAGAGGATAGGGCTGCCCAGGGTTGGATCTGCTCCTCACTAGCTACAAAAGTGGAGAGAGTAATCGGGCCCTGCACCTCACCTGGGCAGTACGACAGAGCTGACCCTGTTGTGGGGAGCGGGGGCATGGGCGGACTGGCCTTGAGGGCGTGAGAGTGGGAGAGCTGGTCCTGCCCTCCCCCTTGTCTGCCTGTGGTGGTGAGGGAGAGGGAAAGATGCCCCCCTACCCCCCCACTCCCACCCCCCGGCCACCTGTGGCAGGCAGGAGAGCTGACCTAGTCCCTCACCAAACACAGCACCAGGGAGAGCAGGCCCTGCCCCTTGCCTGGGCGACACAGTAGACCTGAGCCCATTTCTGGAGGCGTGGGTGAGCTGGCCTCAAGATTGTGTGAGAGGCCCGCCTCTCATCTACCATATGGTGGTATGGGCAAGGGAGAGAAGCACCCTCCTTCTCGAGGTAGGTGGGAGAGTTGTCCCTGAGGTCATTACAGTGAGACCTCTCACCTGCCTCTCACCAGCTGCACCAATAGGCCGAGTTATTGGTGAAATTATTAAGGCCACTCCACGTAGTTAAAAGGGAGGTTTATTTTGTGGGGTAACTTACAAGTGAAGGGATAGGTTACAGGGTCTGGGAAAGGTGTGGTGCAGTCCGGCGGTGTTCTTTGGAGAACTCTGCTCGGTCTACCTTCAGTGTCCTGGGTCCAGGAACCAAGAGAGCCAGCGCATCCGGATCTGGGGTCTTCAGCTTCCTCTCTCAGCCCCGCCTCGTAGGCGTGACCGTTACTGAAGACTCAATGGGGGTTGGAACTTCCAGGTCAAAGCTGGAATGGCTACCCACTACACTGAGTGGCCCCTACACCTTGACTAGGCAACACACTAGAGCTGGCCCTGGGTGGTATAGGTGTGGGCGAGGTGCCCCGAGGACATGAGAGCCGAGAGAATTAACCCCAACTCTTGGGGCTTACTACATAGGGTGAGGTAGCCAGAGCAGTACTGAAGCGTTCACCCTGGTGTTGAGGATGAAGGAAAGCTGGTGGGCTGATCAACCCAGCAACCACCCAGACCCAGAACCAGAGCTATGAGTTGACCCATCCCATCATTCGCCCCATCTGTGATCTGCTGTAGCATGTAAAGGGACTGGTCCTGCAGATCCAAAGTTACCTGATCTCTATGACACAGGACAACAACAGGATATCCAAGAGGAACCCCAGTGAGGGCCCAGTGTTGATGATGTAGCAAAATCCAGAGACCTCAAACCAGACAAACAACGCTCAATGTAATGAACACTTGCAAGTAACACTATATGGACTAAAGGACTGTGTGGCTCACTGTGTCACGCTGCAGTTTCCACAGTGAGATTTTTCTTTTCTTTTTTATTTTTTTCTTTTCTTTTAAATTTTATCTTGTTTTATTCTTGGGGGCAGGGTGCAAAGGTAGAGGGTGGATGGGAAGGGACGAGGAGATTAGTAAGATCAAGATTCGTGATGTGAAATCCACAAAGAATCAATAAAAAGTTAAATTTGAAAAAAAAAATGCAGGTCTGGAGAGATGGCTCAGTGGTTAAGAGCATGGCTGCTCTTCCAGAGGACGGGGGTTCAATTCCCAGCACCCACATGGCAGCTCACAAGTGTCTGCAACTCTAGTTCCAGAGGATCTGTCACCCTCACACAGATATACATGCAGACAAAACACCACCGCACATAAAATTAAAAAAATAACAAAATGAAATGAGAAAAATTGCTTTCTGCTCTTACTGGTCTCAGAAGGTCACTGTCACCAGCCACTGGCAAGATGGCTGTCACTTCATATTGTAGCTGGAGTTTTCCTGCCTGGCCCACAGTCAGGGCAAATCTCTCTCACCTGCCAGCCCCACAGCCGCTCAAACCTGACCAAGTAAACACAAAGATTTATATTGCTTACAAACTGTATGGCCGTGGCAGGCTTCTTGCTAGCTGTCCTTACAGCTTAAATTAATCCATTTCTATAAATCTGTACCTTGCCACATGGCTTGTGGCTTACCGGCATCTTCACATGCTGTTTGTCATCGTGGCGGCTGGCAGTGTCTCTCTGACTCAGCCTTCCACTTCCCAGCTTTATTCTCCTCCTTGTCCCGCCTACACTTCCTGCCTAGCCAACGGCCAATCAGTGTTTTATTGATTAATCAGCAACACATTTGCCATACATCCCACAGCACTTCCCCCTTTTTTTTTTTTCAAAAAGGAAGGTTTTAACCTTAACAAAGTAAAATTACATATAATTTGGGAATTTGGGCGTAGCTTCTCTTACTACTTCCTGCTGGAGGGGGGCGCTGTATCTTATGGGGAAACAAAGAAAATTTTAGAATTATGGAATAGTCCATGAGGCTGTATCGTCTGAGCCAGTTGCCTTCAAACCATTCTGGACGTTGGATCATCTGGGCCATGGTGTCATCGGAGACCTTTCAGGGGGTCTTGGCTGGTCAAACCTGATGTATCTTAATCTTGAACAAATCCATAGCCTCTGGCTTTCTGTGGAAACAAAAGAGACTCTTTTCCAAAGCAACATATCCTTATATCCAAATTTTGAAGTCAAGGTACCTTTAAAATATACATTTTGGTTTAACTCAGCTTCCTTTACAATCAAATATCTCTCTGCAGTTAAGAATCCCAAAGACAACACAATCCAGATTCTCTGTGTGATATCCATCTTTACGTGGCTTATTTTTTATATTAATTTTACTGTCTCTTTAAAGACTTTATTTTTTAAAACTATGTATTTGTTTCTATAACTGTATATATCACCTTTTTTGTCTCTTTCAAGCCTATGTATATTTTACACACATTTAAACTATTACATCTGAATCTGTCTTGTTGTGAATCTATTGCCTTAAACTGCAGCAGCTGTGGCTGCTGGCTCCGCCCACCTCAGCTTCTCAACATGGCGGTGGTACGTACGTTTACCTCCAGCTCTGGGAGCTATCGTGGGTCTATGTTTTTATCCAAGCAGCGTGTAGTCCAGAAACCTTTTTTGTTTGTTTGTTTGTTTTGTACCTGCAAAGGCTAAATACACCACGCAGCTTAATGTGCCACTTGCAGAGGCCTCATTCCGGCCATATGGCAGGTCGAGTGAGCATGCTAGGAACCTGCCAGTAGCTCAAACAAGCAGCTGCCACTCATTTGAGAGAGACAATTAAGAAGCTGTTTTTAGCTCCATTTTAAAATCTTTTCTTAGGTTTTAGGTGGAAACTCTTGCCACCACGTTGGACGCCATTTGTAACTGGAGTTTTCCTGCCTGGCCCACAGTCAGGGCAAATCTTTCACCCGCCAGTCCCACAGCCTCTCAGACCCGACCAAGTAAACACAGAGACTTATATTGGTTACAAACTGTATGGCCGTGGCAGGCTTCTTGCTAGCTGTCCTTACAGCTTAAATTAATCCATTTCCATAAATCTGTACCTTGCCACATGGCTCGTGGCTTACCGGCATCTTCATATGCTGTTTGTCATCGTGGCGGCTGACAGTGTCTCTGACTCAGCCTTCCACTTCCCAGCTTTATTCTCCTCCTTGCCCCACCTATACTTCCTGCCTAGCCAACGGCCAATCAGTGTTTTATTGATTAATCAGCAACACATTTGCCATACATCCCACAGCATCATATACAATGAATAATACATGTATGTGCACACGAATTTTACCACTTATTCAATGGCTTTATGCTAAACTCACAAAATCTATGTTGCCTATTATGGAAATTATTATCCTGAAAATAATACCTTAGGCACATAATTACAATCCAGTACTGGGGAGGTGGAGGCCTGAGGATGAGGCGTTCAGGGATAACCTCAGCTACATGGTAGGTCCCTGGGCATCCTGTGCTACGTGAGACGCTGTCTCAACTCTTGATCCACCCTACACATAAATAAAACAACACCTTGGACTTGATAAGCACATGCGATGTTCTCTTTGAAATGAAATGCGCTAGTGAAGGTCTGTCTGTTCAAGCAGACCACTGCATTCTGGTTGCAGAGGCTAGGCCTTAAGTAAATGGCGGCATTGAACAGTGCTTTTCTCATAGTGAGCTTCATGTCGGTGAATTCAAAGTAGTTTCTGTCTCTGTTGAGTTGGGGACCCTGAAAGCATCTGGTAAAACAAACAAACAAACAAACAAACAACAACAACACCCCCTCCCCGTCATCTACTACTATTAAAGGTCTTTTTCTGTCTAGGTCAGAGTCTACTCTCAACCTCAAGCTTCCTCTCTACTTCATGTTTCCATCAGCTCATAAATGTATCCTTTTCATGCTGCAAAGAGCAGAAACCCTTATCAAAATCTCTTGTCTCTATTTACACCAGCCACTCTTCCTCCCTCCTTTCCTCAGCCTCACCTGGGTGAAAGCGACATCCAGAAGGCTGCCAGCTTCTTGTGCACACCTTTTAAAGGTGCTTGCCTCAGCCATCATGTGTTTCCATTTTTGCATATTGCCTGGCCAAGACTGTTTTTTGTTTGATTGATTTGATTTGATTCCTTTTTCCCCCTTAACATTCCTGGTAAAGAGTCTGGTACAGTTCCAATCAGTGTTTGCTGGATGGACAAATGTATGCATGAGCAGGCCTCCTGTCTCTGTGGAACTTGAGGAGTGTGGTACGTGCTACTAATTAATCTTAGGCATGAGCCATGTTTCGTGAAGTGGAAAGGAACCTCCAGTAAGAAGCATTAACATTTAAATTAGAGGCACTTGTAACTGTTTGATTTACTAGTCTGATTCCAATCAAATCAGAAGTTGATTTGATGGAAATTGCTAGGAACCTTGGCAGCAGTTAGGTCCTGAACTTAATGTCGAATTATCCATCCTGCACAGCCCCCTGTATGCCAGGAGCAAGATGCACACGCTACAGCAGTTAGCTGGGGGAACAAGTGTAACCTGGGTTTGTTATTTCTTTTTTATTTCATTTTATTATTTTAGCATATAAAATAATGGATTTCACAATGGCACTTTCATAGATGTGTGTAGTAATACTTAGTCAGTTCTATTTTTAGTCAACTAAATTCTATGGAATGTTTGGAGTAATTCATTTTCTAGTTAAAGTGATCTAAAATTCAGGCTCTAGAAGTCATAACCACATGGCAAGAAGTGGGGATTCATTATGTGGGATGATCGATGGGTTCATTCATTCAGTACATTTTATTGAGTGTCCACTAGAACTCTACGTACATATTGATTAGTCAAAGTCCCTGCTTCCACTAGGCAAGCTTTCTGGTGAAACAGAAACAACATAAATAAGTAAATAAATATTTGAATGCAAGTCGTGATGTCTGGTTACAAGGAAAGCTGAGTTGACCTCCACGGAGGAAATGCATGTGATCTGTTACGGGTGTTAAACAGCTCAGGGCAGTCTGTATGCCTGCAACGTGGTCAGGGCCAGCAGCCAACGTGGCGAAGGAGAAAGCAGCAGGGGCTACCTTGGGCTGTGTAGGCGGTAGACAGATTTGGATTTTGAGCCACCGTGCAAAGACCGTTATCATTCATTTACCATTTGGACTGGTTTGCATAAATACAGACTTCTATCGGTATATGCTTCCAAAATTAAGTTAGATGTGTTTTTTTTTCCTTGTGTGAACATACTTCTGTATGGTCACATATGAATATGAAAGATGAATTTTTGATATTCAAAATTCCAGGTAACGTTCATTTAGTACTATATAACCAGGCAGAAGATCAAGCAAAGCTCTCCAACTTCCTGTGCCTCCTGGACGCTGCTGAGGAAACATTTCCTACCTGCTTCTGTGTTTTCTGCGTGTGTTGTGAGCCGCTTGCTTTCCTTTGCTCTGGAGTTCTTTTTCCCCCTTCCGTTTTCACAGTGAATAGCTGTGAAACAAGAAAACGTGTCTCTCTCCTTCTGAAGCTAACAGCAGGTTTGTTTATAACATGGAAAATAGGGGTGCTTTTCCTCTAGAAGTAAAGGTGTGGGGGGGTTCCTAAACACTGTGAATGATCAGGTCTCCTTGGGTTAGTCAGGTTCTCATCCCTGTGACAACACCCAAGTCCAAGAGACAGGGAAAGTTTCTTTTTGGCTTGTGGTCTCAGAAGTCCACTTCTGAGATGGACTGGCTGTGCTGTCATAGGCTTCTGGTGAGGCAGACCTCCACAGCAGTGGACAAATGGCAGAGGAGAGAGAGAGAGAGAGAGAGAGAGAGAGAGAGAGAGAGAGAGAGAGAGACAGAGACAGAGAGAGACAGAGACAGACAGAGAGACAGACAGAGAGAGACAGAGAGAGAGATAGACAGACAGACACAGAGAGAGACACAGACACACACACACACACACACACACACACACAGAGAGAGAGAGAGAGAGAGAGAGAGAGAGAGAGAGAGAGAGAGAGAGAGAGAGACTGAGCTAGACTGCATCCTTTGATGACATATCTTCATATGTCCCACCTCCCCCAACTAGGTCCTAGCTCCCATGTCTATTCCTCCAGGACACTGATACAGGTATAGTGATGCTCATGGAGTTGCTGGGTGATGACAAGTCATGAAGCCTTTGTCTTTCACCCAGGAGTCTTGGTGTCTGCCACCATCTCTAAAACAGGAAGGCTAATTTGTCAGCTGCAAGTGGATAAAATCTCAGGCTTTCCACATTCTTGACAAAGCCTCCCCAACAATCTGAGAGGCAGGAATAATCTGTGAGGCAAGGCCATTCCCTAGTGTTCCGCCAGTAAGATATCCAATTAACAATTTTCTACTGTTCTTCTCCTGCAAAGTCACAAGAAGAGCTATTCTCAGACAATCACATCTTAACTGTGACTTCTATTTTAAAATGTGTGAAACCTACTAGGGATTAATTATTCTGCTTTTAATATTCTTAACCAAGTAGGAAGATAACTTCACAACAAAAAGAGTGATATGGTTAAAATTTTAGAACCTTAAAGGCATACAATATTTGATTTAAAACTAACAATTTTATGTGCATAGGCTTGAACAATACCCAAGCACAGTTCTATGAATGATTCTTACAACACTATATTTCTCGGCATTCACAAAACCGGTCTCGTCACAGTGGGAGATGGTCTTGGGATGACACTTCCTCCCCATTTGCGTTCCGAGGAACAGACAGTGTCATTGACACTGTAGAAGACTTCAAGGAGCTGTTCTCACAGTTGGAGATGTTCTATGTCTCTAATAGAGGAGCTACTCAACACCTGGAATCTGATGAACTTGAATTGAGAACTGTTATATATGTACATTTCAGAGCTAGGGCGGCAAAGAATGTTAGATGTTTCACTAAAAATTCTTCAAATGAAAAAGGCAGTATTTTAGATATATCAAGTTAATTATCATTAAAGTTAATTTCATGTTTAGTTTTACTTCTCTAAAATGTGACTACTAGAAAGTTTAAGCTACATATGTTGCTCTTACAGACCGATGTCTGTTCTAGAGTCTTGCTACTTGAAGGGCAGTTCTTGAGCCTGTAGCATCTGAGCCAAACACAGGAACACAGGCTCCTCAACCCACCTAGACGTCCACACACAGAACTCAGATCCCAGAGAAATCCTTGTGACCTGTACAAACAGGAAGGGTTCAGTAGCAGAGGACTCCCTGGGGCCAGGGTTGCCAGATTTAACTGTTACATGCATAGGCTAGTCAATAAAATGTAAGTTTCTGATGAATAATCGTGACTTTTATATACACTGTATCTTTGTGTGTGTGTGTAAGCCAAAGATCAACTCCTGTTCCTCAGGATGATACCCACCTTGATTTTGGAGACAGGGTTTCTCACTGGCTTGGGACTTGCAGAGTAGGCCAGGGTGGCCAGCGAGCCTTAGGAGTCCTCATGCCTCCCCAGCACCAGGATTAGAGATGTGAGCCTTTGTGCCCAGCTTTTACATGCAGGTTCTCAAAATCTAACTTGGATCTCAGGCTTGCACATCAGTACTTTACCAGCTGGTCCCTCTCTCCAGCCCGATGTATATGTCTTAAATATTGTGTGGGGCACACATATTACCATTACTTGTTTTTCTTGGATTCCAGTTTAACTGGATATTGTATAGCTTACCTGTCAGCCCTACAGAAAACTAAGTTCCTGCTCTCAAACTTGCCCTAGGACTTGAAATTCCACAGAACCAGGAAAAACATAAAAGTAGATAAAAGGGGAGGTGGAGAGTGGAAGTGGGGAAGTGAAAGAGAAAAAGGCAGAAAAGTATGTGTGAGAGGCAGTAGAAATGAACCATGGCACAAGATGCTTTATTAAACTTATTATTACTACTAACTACTGAGACAGCGTCTCACGTTGCCCAGGTTGACCTTGAACTGACTGTGTAGCTGAGAGTGGAGTTGAACTTTTGGTCTTCTTTTTCTGTTGTTGTTGTTTTTTGTTGTTGTTTGAGACAGGGTTTCTCCACGTAGCTCTTGGCTGTCCTAGAACTCCCTCTGTAGATCAGGCTAGCCTTGAACTCACAGAGATCCTCCTGCCTCTGCCTCCCTAAGTGTTGGCACTAAAGGCAAGTGCCGCCGCCACCGCCGCTGCCGCCGCCGCCGCCACCACCACCACCACCACCACCACCACCACCACCACCACCACCTGGTGAACTTTTGGTCTTTTTGCTTCCAGCTCCTCCAGCTTATAACAGCTGGCTAACAGATGTGTGTCAGCTCCCCCAGCATATAACAACTGGCTAACAGATGTGTGCCAGCTCCCCCAGCATATAACAGCTGGCTAACAGATGTGTGCCAGCTCCCCCAGCATATAACAGCTGGCTAACAGATGTGTGCCAGCTCCTCCAGCATATAACAGCTGGCTAACAGATGTGTGCCAGCTCCCCCAGCTTATAACAGATGGCTAACAGATGTGTGCCAGCTCACCCAGTTTATCATTAAATTATTATCACAACCCCACCCCCCTTTATTGCTGTATTTTCCCACCTCCCGGGTTACCGTGCTTTATTTCCTTCTGTTGTTTTCTGAAAGGGAGCCTGGTGCCGTGGGAGGGGGAGACAGCACCCAAAGATGACGAGAATCATCAACATCATCAAACAAGTCCTCAGTTTCCCTCGTGTCTGTTACTTCTCTGAACTTTCATTTAAAAACAGCCCGTCTCAGGCTGGCGAGATAGCTCAGTGGTTAACAGCACAAGCTGCTCTTCCAGAAGACCCCTGTTGAATTCCCAACACCCACGTGGTGCCTAAGAACCATCTGTAACTCCAGTTTCAAGGAATCTGAGACCCTCTTCTGGCCTCTGGGGGTGGGGCACTGCACACATGCAGTGCACAGACATATATGCAGGCAAAACACCCATCCACATAAAACAATAATTTAAAAAAGTTAAAGGTAGCCCCTCTCTGCTGCCAATATTTTCCCATTAAAAGTATCAAGGTCCCGAAGTGGCAGACATACCCATTGCTTCATTTCGGAAGGCTTTCATTACGGAATCTACGGAATCTTATTATGTGTGTTTTAAATGTAAAACCTTTCTGGATTTTGTTTTGTAGACTTTGGGGGGAGTAATACGATTACTCTTGATTTACCCAAGGCAAGAAGCTTTTGTCTGTCATTTCACTTAATTTCATCTTCACTAGAATCCTTTTTATCCAGAATATAGCAGCATAGAAAACAATGGATTTTGTTCTGACATCTGCAGGCACACACATCACTGTCCTGTGCTCATATCCCCCTCCCCTTCCCCTCTGTCCTGTGCTCATATCCCCCTCCCCTTCCCCTCTGCGGCAGTTCTTTAAGCACCCCTGTCCCTGTGTTCCTGTTCTGCAGAAAACCAGCACGGAAGGGAGAGCTTTGCCTGGCTGCTACAACAGAAGCTCTGGGAACCATCCCTCTGGGCACGCCTTCAGCAGCTCCTGACTCCAAAGCCAGAGTGTTGTCAACATGCCTCGTAAGTCTTCTCCGTAGATGGAAAGTTTGCATTTAACGGAGAGCCGTGATCTAGGACACATCTGGAAACAGAGGTAAGTTCCAGACATTTTTTTTTTTTTTACTAACCAATTCACCTAAAATGTATGGTAAAAATATAGACTCATAGATTTGAGAGAAAGGGTAATCATTTGCTGAAAAGTAGTATGAGAAGCTTATGAGATGTGTGACACAATGGTGCAACTTTCCATAAAGGGCTTACTAGCAATGTATTTTCTCTTAAAGTGCTGTCTAAAATTTTTAAATGTGATGAATAATTGAAAAGCTAAACGCTGGGTTAGCTCTGTGCTCCAGACTGAACATTGCCAGGCCTCACCCTCCTTGCTCCCCCACAGTACATCCTGGGAAAGCTATCTTTTTATTGGTTGAAGGTGCTGCCAGTCATTTGGCAAGAACAGTTCAGCCTCTGCTCTGTTTGCTCCATGAATTAACAGATGTGCTTGGTTTGAAAAGGCATACGTTTCTTGATGGGAAGAAAATTCTTGTTCAGTTTTTCACTTCTGTTTTTATGTATGGTGTTTTCAGCCACTTTGGACCAGATACTTGCCTGGAAGAATGTAGGGTGAGTAACCGCCCATCCTTTAATGCAATGTGTTTGTGAACCTCAGTGCAAGTGTGAAATTAGATGTTTTTGTCATTTCTTTATGTAGTTACATATCTGCATCTGTTTATGGTTCAAAATGTATAAGCTAGGTTAGAGCATACAGCTACTACAATATTTATTATATCATACTTTTACGGTGAGAGGCAAGGATTATTGTTCAAAACACTAAGAAACACTGCATTTTTATTAAATATACCACTCCTTAACTGACTCGCAGATCAGCCCTGGCTCTGGTTTCTTTTGCATTTATAAACAAGGGCTAAGTTCACAGCTTCTCCTGTCATAATTACGTGAGTGGCGACCTTAGGAATGTATAACTCGTGATCCCAGAGGAAAGATGTTAGGTCACATTGACTGGTTAAAGGTAGTGACTGTTTATGATGCGGCATTTACAATTAACAAGCACCATTTTTATTCCCTTGTCTGTTTTCTTTCAGTACCTTACAAAGAAGTACACAGACTTAGCTCTTAAAAAGTGTAGTTAGAATCTCCACCGCAGCTACTGTATGTCTCATTTCCCAATTATTCACAATGTGCCATCTTACCGAAGGCATCAGGGAAATTCGTGTGAACACAGAGCACAGCAGCAAACAGAGTGAGCTTGCAAAGCATCTTGAAGAACTCCTTAGTCAGCAGCTGATAACAGCTTTAAGAACAGATATTCGCGATGTTTTCTTCTTTTCTCCTCTAAATCAATTAGTGCTTTCTTTCAAGCTTATTTTGAAATAGTATGGGGCTTAAATGTCTCAGGTGGTTAAATGTTATATCATGTTTTGTTTGGGACACGTCCCCTGTAGCCCAAGCTGTCCTTGAATTTATCTATATAGTCAGTGATGGTCTTGAACTGATCCTCCTAGTTTACATTCCAAGTTCTGGGATAACAGGCATTCACTGCCGTGCCTGGCTTTGTAATAATGTGGAATCCTGTGCTTCTGTGCTAGGCAGCGGTTACATGTAGGGCCTCATGAATGCTAAGCAAGTGCTCTACCACTGAGCTATATCCCAGCCTATAAGACATAATATTTCTCCACCAAGTTTATATGGAAACGAATGGCTTTTGTATTACATTGGCAAAAATAGTCTCAAAAATTAAAAAATTCAAGTTCTGCCTTTATAAGCGTAGATCTTAGAGATTACCCAAACAGCTGCGTTCTTTACAATAGCTACAAAACCTAGATGTTACTAACAAGCGAATGAACAAGGAAATGTGGTATATATACACAATACAATTTTATTTAGACCCAAAGGAAAAAAAATAATTATTACATTTGCAAGAAAATGGGTAGAACTGAAATATTAGGTGAAGTATCCCTGACTTAGAAACAGAAATGCGTGTTCTCTTGGGCAGATCCTAGATTTTGATTTTTATATATGTGTGGAAGGAAGGACAAGTGTAGGTCAGAAAGCTAGAAAAGGGAGCATGAAAGGGGGAAAAAGAGGTCTTATGGGAGGGCTGGGGAGGGTGAAAAATGAGGTAATTGAATACCAGTGTCCTTACAGTGGAAGGAAACTGTTGGGGAAGGAAGAGGAGAGGGTACAGAGAGCAAAGGAGCGTCAATGACAGCAAATTATGTATGAAAACCCAAGAATGCAACCCAGCATTTTATATGATAATTAAAAATTACAAAAGCAAGTTAAGTCTCATAGATGACCATCCTAATCTAATAACGCACGCGAAGTCACCATGAAGGAACCAACAACTCCTGTTTTGTAAATGCTCTTTCAAATCATGGATCTGCAATTAAAAACATCTCTTAACACGGCAGGGCTGTTCCTAAGAGAGATGGGAGCAGTGTTGGCGTGACGCACATTTCCTACTTTTAAAGAGAAGAGTGGGGAGTGCTGGGCCTTCAGGTGGCTCAGCAGCTAAGAGCGCGCCTGCAGCAGTAAAGACCTGAGTCCGGACCTCAGCACCTAGGTAGAAAAGCCAGACTTGGCCATGGACGCCTGTCACCCCAGCCCGGCTGTGAGCAGCGAAAGGGAGACTGCTGAAAAGCAGTGTGAGCTCCAGGTTCAGTGAGAGATCTGTCTCCAGGGAGTAAGGCAGAAGGGAAGACAAAGAGGAAGATACCCAGCATTCTCCTCTGGCCTCTGTACACACTCATACACACACACACACACACACACACACACACACACACACACACACATCTCATGCATGTATATAAATACACACACACAAAAGGAAAACAAAATCCTGTTTAAAACAAAAGAGTTGGAAGTCACAATTCCTTCTTTTTGGAATCCTAAATTGGATTTATTCTTTTATTTGTTTGAGACCGGGCCTCTGTACAGCCCTGCCTGGCCTGGAACTCCCTATAATGGTCTGTTTGATTTTGAACTCACAGAGGTCTGCCTCTCTTTCTACCTTGTGTTTTTGAGACAGGATCTCTTCAGAGTTCTGGAACTTGCTGACTCAGCTGGGCTGGCTAGGCACCAAGTCCCAGGGATCCTCTTGTTTCTGCCTACCAAGTGCTAAGATTACAAGTGTATGACACCGTGTTCTATGGATTCTAGGCATTGAATTCTGTGTGCTTTACCAAATGAGTTATCTCCGCAGGCCCATAGCCACTTAAAATATTTTTATTAGATTATATCAATTATACATTGATATAGGTTTCATTAGGATATCTAGCCATTTAAAAATACAGTAATTTTGTGAAAGAGTCTCACTAAGTTGCTCAAGCTGGTTTTGAACACCCTGTATAGACTCAGAAGACCATGAACTTTTGATCCTTCTGCCTCTGACTCCTGAGGCATTGCAGGCCTGGGCTGCCAGGTCAAGCAAGGTTTAATTTTCTTACCTCAGTGTTTCTCAGCCTATCCACACAGACAATTGTGGATGGTTGTCAGTCTTTCCTGTCATTCAGGTACTATGTAGTGACACATATTTTGTTCTGGTTGAAATTAGTTTTCCAGTAAGATCTTACTTAGTCAGGCTTAGGGTTGTATGCAAAGCCTGTCTGCATTGCAGTGTTTTAAAAAAGAATGACGCGCCGGGCGGTGGTGGTGCATGCCTTTAATCCCAGCGCTCAGGAGGCAGAGCCAGGTGGATCTCTGTGAGTTCAAGGCCAGCCTGGTCTACAGAGTGAGATCCAGGAAAGGCGCAAAGCTACACAGAGAAACCCTGTCTCGGTGGGGGGGGGGGGGGGGGGGGGAAGAATGATGCTATTGTATGGTTAGACCAGAGATGCATTGAAGTGACAGTGGACTTCTTTGTTTACTATAAGTTCTTCATTAATGAACACATGAAAAAATTTAATTAATAGATAAAGCCTCAAACCAAGCAGTTTGAGTATTACAGTTTATTCATTTATTCATTAATATACTTTTACTCAATAAATATCTAGAATTATCTTCTATTAGCTAAATATTCCCAATTGATTTGACACTTTTATCTTTCCTATGTAAACTATACTTCACCATTTTTTATGTTTTTGTTAATGAAGGCACTTAAAAATTGGATATATAAGTTGGTGTTATGATATATGGCTTTTGAATATCGTTCAAACTAAAGAAAAATTTAAAATTCTGTTCATGGGTATGAGAAAGCTTTGTGTTTCTAGGGAGTGTTTTCTACTTGTTCATTCCTCTATTGTATTTTCAGTGATGTTTCAACTCACATGGGAGAATTTGGAGTTAGGTAGGTAGAGATGTATGTATAAGATATATATTACTTTTGTTGTTCAGAAAATTAAATGTCTCAGTGCTCCCAAGTGCACCAGGATGAGATTGGCCTCAGAGGACTGATTCATGCCAACGTCACTCACAAGGGACTCTTATAAACAGCAATGTCTCCTAGGCTGTGTGTGTGTGTGTGTGGCTAAGCGGGAGAGCACACACCTGGTACAAATGAAGCCGGAGTTCATTCCTCAGAACTGGAAAAACAAAAAACAAAAAACAAACAAAGAAACAAAAAACTCACATTCCACACTAACTAGTATACATGAAAGTCTTAAATCTTTGTTTGTAAAGTCCCAAGCTACAAACACTATTCAAGCTTCTACATGCCTGAAAATGTCAATATGTGCATAGACAAATAAAATGTATTATATCTATACAGTGAGGTATTTCTTAGCAATGGATTAGAATTAAGCACTGATACATGTAGCAGCATACACAAATTCCAAAGCCGTTGTGTTAAGATTAAGAAACCAAATACTAAAAGATAAATGTTATGACTGTTAATTTACAATTGTATAAAATGCAAACTCATGCAAAATGATAGGAAGTCATTGTACTTGCTTGGGATGAAGGGTGGAGGGTTGAAGGTGAAGGGAACTGTAGAAATCCTTGGAGAACTTTTGGTGAGTACCATTAATATTCTTGAAATCTACTGTAGCTATAACACCATGGCTATGTGCCTATGCCAAAACATACAGGATTGATTAGATTACATGGACAGTTTCCTGTACAAAAGTTACACTTGAGTATAGTTGATAAAAACGAACCAATTGTTGCATACATGTGTAAGGAGCAGCTAGTAGGCATTTTCCCAAATTTGTCATCTGTAGAGATTTTTACTAGATAATGTAGAATAATGTATTTAATCTGTAATCAGTTCTATTTAATTATATGTGAACTAAGATTGGCTGTGACTTGATTACTAAGGCTGAAAGGTGGGTTGGGAATCATGGGGAAGATTTTGTGTTTTGGCTGACATTAAAAGAAAGATTTATTGCTGTGTGATGGTGGCACACACCTTTAATCCCAGCACTCGGAGGCAGAGGCAGGTGGATCTCTGTGTGTTTAAGACCAATCTGGTCTACAGAGGGTGTTCTAGGATGGCCAAGGCTACATGGAGAAATCCTGTCTTGAAAAATTAAAAAAAAGATTTATTTTATCTTAAACTATGTGTATGTGTGTGTGAGTGCACCCCACCTATGTGTTAGTACCCAAGGAGGCCAGAATCATCAGATTCCTCTGGAGTTAGGGTTCTAGGCAGTTGTTGGCCACTTGACATGGGTTCTAGGAATAGAACTTGGGTCTTCTGGAAGAGTAATACAAGGTCTCAACCACTGAGCCTCTTTCCAATCCCCTGGTTTGCATGTTTTTGCACTTGGAATACATGACAAAACATTTCTCTACCTCCCTACTTAACAATTTTACTTTAGGAACTGATACTAAAGAACAATCCACTGTAATATCTGAGATCAGAGTTCTCAACCTCCTTAACGCTGTGACCCTTTAATACAGTTCCTCATGTCCTGGTGACCCCCAACCATCAAATTATTTTCATTGTTACTTCATAACTGTAATTTCGTTACTGTTATGAATTGTAATGTAAATATCTGATATGCAGGACATCTGATATGCGATGTCCAAAGAGGTTGAGACCCACACGTTGAAAACCACTATCCTAGAATGTCGGAGCCCTGGGAACAATTGTTATTAGTGAGCTTTTCATTGCATACACTATATTGAAAACAAAAATAGCCTTCTTTATCTTCTAGTAAAGAGGCTTATTTATCTTATAGTTTTGGAAATTCAAAGGCATGGATCTGAGTTGATCAGTTCTGCTGAGGATCCATGGCTGATGGCAGATGGTGAGATGGAGTGAGTCTCCGGAACAAGGTGTCAGTCATATCTTGAGCAAGGAAATAGAGAACAAGAGGGACCATTGTTGCTCTCTTTATTACAATGTTCTCACAAGAATTACTGATGGTTGTAGGAGAACCATCACTAGGCTGTGGAAGAATCACTGCACACTCTCAGAGACCTAAGGACATCCCCATGCCACCACCTGTCTGCCCAATCTACAGTCACAGTGAGCCTTTGGAGGGCTTTTTAAAAACATATTAACCAAAGCTTCCCCTCCCTCCCCTCTTCCCAACACCCTCACCCCCTCACCCCCAACCCCATCCACTCCTCCTCCACTGTTTCTCTTCAGATATAGGTGGGCATCCCATGGATATCAGTGAGCCATAGTATATCAAGCTGAAGTGAGACCAGGCACCCTCTCCTCCACCAACGTTGGATGAGGCTATCAGGCAGGAGGAATGAGTCCCCAAATCAGGCAACAAAGTCAGGGACATCCCCAGCTCTCACTGCTAGAAGTCTTATACATTTCTTTCTTTTTTCTTTTTCTTTTTTTGAGACAGGGTCTCTCTATGTAGCCCTGACTGTCCTGGAACTTGCTCTGTAGACCAGGCTGGCCACAAACTCAGAGATCCTGCTGCCTCTGCCTCCTAAGTGCTGGGATCAAAGGCATGCGTCATCACTGCCTGGCCCTTTGGAGGACATTTAAACCAAAACATAAATATGTGAGACTAGGAACATGGCTGAAGATACCACGATACGTTTTCATGATGTAATACTGTATGAAACTCAAAATTATGTCCAAAAAATGACAACATGGGTAAATGTTTGTGATACACACTGAAGCCCAAAAATTGCGGGCTGAAAAACAATATGCTCTCAATATGTTTTTAAGTTTTATAAAAAGAAAATTATGTGGTATATGTATGTTTATATGAGTATAGCTAAATAGTAGAAGGCTATAGATCATAATTTCTATTTTCGTAGTTTTCAGAAATCCCTTTTTGGCAATTCAATCTGTCTTTTGTTTGTTTGCTTGTTTGTCTCTCGAGACTGTGTGGCTCTGGCTGTCCTGGAACTTGCTATGTAGACCAGGCTGGCCTTGACCTCACAGAGATTTCATGATTCTGCCTCCAGAGTGCTGGGATTAAAGGCGTGCACCACCATTGCCTGGCTGAATTTGTCTTTTTTTAAAATAACACATATTGAATATTTTGTCTATAATATAGTGACACAGTGTGATATAAAATTTCATTGTGAAGTAATTTACTACATATTATTATGTTTTTATCATTGGTTAAAGTTTGGTGGCTAGCTTACTGCTTGGCCTGCAAGTTGAGTCCCTATAACATCCAGTAAGGATCAGAACTGATTCATAAAAAATGAAAATTTTCAGGAATTTCTGTTTCTTCTATATTTTGTTTGGCGAGGGTGTGCTATATTTAAATCAGAAAATCATCACTTGGACTGGAGAAATGACTCAGCTTTTAAGAGCACTGGCTGCTCTTCCAGAGGTCCTGAGTTCAATTCCCAGTAACCACATGGTGGTTCACAACCATCTACAATGAGATCTGGTGCCCTCTTCTGGCCTGCAGGTATACATTCAGGCAGAACACTGCATACATAATAAATAAATAGATCAATCAATCTTAAGAGTTTTTTTTTTTTTTTTTTAAAAAAAAAAAGAAATTCCTCACTTAAAAATGTCGTATTCTGAGTGGCTACAGCATGCTCCCGCGTGGTATGGACACAGCTAAGATAACCTCTCAAAGCTTCTGGGAAGCCTCCTCTATAGATGTTCGTTCTGCATTTAAAACTCTATTTCTAATTTCAGTTCGCAAGCCTCTTCAAGTAAAGGAGTGATTATACGGAGTGGTAAGACTTGGAATTGCCCTTGTGTTTCCCTGGGGGCAGGGATAAAGAAAGGTCTTTTCTGGGGTATATTAACCTCACTGGTGCTGTTTGAACTAGAATCTCTCCTGGAAAAATCTTTTCAACTAGGACGTTTCAAATGCTAAGCCCAAACAGGATATATACCAGTGATTAGCTCATCAGCATCATTCAATTATATTCACAAACTGATAGCATCAAACCTTGGTACTCACATCATCATTTATTTGACAGATCAAAAGCCCAGCGGAGAGGTGAAACCAGTCCAGAATTTCACAACACCACCCATCACACAGGTATGGCTGTTGGGACCTTAAACTTTAACCTAAATAACATGCTCACTTTTCAACGCTTTCAGAGCTACGGTGAATATATACACCACAGTTACGTTAATTATTAACATAATCTTACTTGAGCTCTGGGAAGTTGAGAACAACATACAGTTCTTAATTTTATATTTTTCACCGCAGTATTCCATTTTATGGTTTTCCCACAGGAACTGCAGCAAGGGTATCTTTTATTACTTACTGCTCTCTCTCAACCAGTTTTTCTTTCATTTGCAACTACACCGGAATAATTGGTCCACTCTCTGTGTCGTTCTTTCAGTAAATAAATAACAACATGTATACGTGAATACAGGATATGAATTAACCTTTTTATCTGTGGGAAGTCTCTGATTCCAAGGACCCACATGTATCTCCTAAATTTCTTTTGCTTGGTTAATTAGACTTTCAATGACAATCTGAGCAAAAGCCATTGGAGTGCCTACAGTCATCATAATCCTGTTAAGTTCTCCAGGGATGGCGTTCCCTGCATCCTCTTCTGGACCAAGAGAATCACAGTGAAATTTAAGAATCAGACCTGGCTGGACCTCACAGATGAAGCACCTGGTCCAAACACAACAGTGGACACCGGCAACTCAAACTGCAGTGAGGAAAGCGCCATGTAAGTCAATCTTCCTGGCTGAGGAAGCCTTCCAGGTACTGTGTAAATTCACCGTGACAACCAGTTTGTTTTCCTTCGTCATTTAAACTAAAGAACAAGTCACAGATTAAAGAATGTTTTATTAGTTCTTTGATAATTTTGTGCAACTTGTTTTGATCATATTCACCACCAGCTCTTCCCAGATCCACCCTTCCATCTAACCACCCAATTCTGTGTCATCTTCTGTCATAGTTTGAATGTAATTGGCCCCCATAAGCTCATAGGGAGTGGCACTATTAGGAGGTATGGCTTTGTTGGAGTGGGTGTGGCCTTGTAGGAAGAAATGTGTCACTGTAGGAGATGGGCTTTTGAGGTCTCATGTCTCATATATACTCAAGCCATGCCCAGTGTTTAGACTGCTTCTCCTTGCCTGCAAGTCAAGATGTAGGACTCTCAGCTACTTCTCCAGCACCACATCTGCCTGCACACCACCATGTCACACCATGATAATAATGGACTAAACCTCTGAAAATGTAAGCCACCTCAATTAAATGTTTTTCCTATTTAAGAGTTGTGGTGGGCATGGTGTCTCTTCACAGCAATAAAAACCCTAAGACATTTTATTTTTTAACCAACAAGATCAGTTTAGGCTGCCCAACTATTTTTGGATGTGAGTTCCATTGGAGAGTGGCTGATTAGTTTTCTTCTGTGGGTTTTGAAAATGAGAGTTTCCAATTCATTCTAAAAGGGGAGGAAGGAAGAAGAGGAGGGAGGGAAGGAGGAAAAAGTTTTGTCTATGAATATTGTTGTACCTAGAGTTCCCCCAAGACCATCAAGAGACCAAATCCGATGCAAGAACAAAGAGTTTTTTTATTGTTTTGAGTTAACTCGGGTCTCTCCATCCATCTGACACAGCATCAGAGCTGGAGAGACCCCGAGTAGCAATGGGGGATTTTTTTTTTTATAGGGGGTAAAGCAAGGGGGATTTGGGGTCTACAGACTATGTAAGGACAGACTCAGGATTGGTTTGTGTGAGTGGCAATCATGTTAGTAACTTTTAATTGGCTGGGGTTAGTTGGGGGTTACAGTTTTCCATTTAGGGGCAGGACTGGACAAGTCCCAGGCTCTGTCCTTGAGCTGCTGTGGAGGCCGGCTGGCCTAGCAGGTACTGACTGTGGGGGCTGGCTCAGTGGCCCAGGCTTGGTACGTCCTATCTCCCTGTCCCTGCTGGCAGGGGCATCAGTGGTTGTCTTTTGTTCATGGCCCTCCCAGAAACTGCTTGCTCAGTCTCAGGAAACTGAAATTGAGGCCTGATCTCTGAGAGAAGACTGATCAGCCTGTTATGGTGTCTGCTTGGTCCTTTCAAATATATGCATAGATATTAATATGCCAATTTAGTTAAACAATAGTACTAAGCTCCACAGCGGGCCTATGATATCCCCAATCCTGGATTGTTAGCTGGCCTTACAATACCAGGTATGGGTACCCCCTCCCATGTCCCTACCCCAAATCAAAGGGCAGCTAGTTCCTTCACAATAATCATGCCACTATTGTGCAGGTAGGCACATCTTGCCCAGCAGGTTGGCCTTTTGGTTGCAGGGTTCACAGCTGGGTTGGATCATTGAAACCTTTACTTCCTGAGCAGCCTGAAGGACAGTCTTTTGTGCTTTGTAAGCTAGCCAGCCAGCAGGAAGGTTTCCAGTCAGGTTCTAGCTTGCTTTCTCTGTATCTTGCAATGGAGGTGTGTGATGTCTCCTTCAATTTGTTCTTTTTTTTTTTTTTTTTTTCAATTTGTTCTTATTCTCCAATTCTGGTAGGCAACCGAGAACACTGACAAGAGCCTGTGTGTTTGGAGGTAGAAGGAAGGAAGAAAGGATGGAAAGAAGAGAGGAAGGAAGGGAGAAAAGTTAAGTTCTTTTCAGGCTCGGTCTCAACTCCAAATGTTAAGAGTCAAAGTACCGTGGACTTATCATGAAAGAACTTAGATCGCACAGCAGGGCGTACCCATCTTTGTGGGCTACTCAGGAAACCTTTATTCAGGACCAAGCTTTGCCTCTAGGTGGTGTGTTTGGTCATGGTGAGAGATTCTCAAATTATAGAACATGGCCTATTCCACAGTTTGTGTGTAAGAGGACATTTGGTCAAATTTCAGTGAGTCTTTGGGCATTTGAGTGTGAACAGAATGGTTTGAGATAAACAGATTATGTAAATGTGCCTGTTGAGAACAGATCACTTTGAAAGCCTTTCTCTGTGTTTCAGGCATCTGAGATTTTTTTCTTCTTCTTCTGTTACTTGTCCAGGAAGAGGAAATCTGAAATGTTCCCTTTGTGCTCTACAAACCCCCTGTTCAATATTCGTTGGTACAATGGATGCTTTTGGAAGATTCTTTGCTTTTGTTCTGGCCTGCCAGGATAGTTGTATGAACTGTAACATGTTATGCATGCACTCCTGTGTGCATTCTTTTTATACTATATATAGTTCAACTGGAATTGCTGGTTTATTCCTGAATTCTGTTTCTTGTTTAAAGTTCTTGATAATGGGTGGAAATGGATATATTGATATATCCATAAAGGGGATATTATGCATTCTCTTTTGCTCTTCAGAATGACTGTCTTCTGGTAAGGACTTAAGGAATTATAATAATTGCGAGATTTAGGGAACTGTTAAGAGTCCATCCACATTTGTTTCTCTTGTTTCAGCACAACTATCAAGGACTATGGGAGAGCTGCCCACACCGCTGAGGGCTCAGGACTTTTCCCCCCAGTCTCTAATGAACTCCCTACAGGGCTCTTGATTTGTGGTCAGTTGCATGGAGAGATGCTGATTGCCTGGGGGAAAAGCTTGCTTGCCCAGGGCTGGCTGTTGTTCCATTTAGCCTGACATTAGGGGGCTGTGGGACTAACCAGAGCAGTGCAGCTTTTGACTGGGCTGTGGAGAATTTAGTCATCAGTGGAAACTATGCATGGAGAAAAACCAAAGCTTGTCTTGCAGGTCCAGTTCTGGAGAGAGCTGTGTGCCTACAGGACCTGTGGGCTTGTCACATGACAGATGGAGATGGTGGCCACTATTCATCGTAGCTGACAGCCTTTGTACCTTTCCCAGAGGCCAGGGCTGGTGAGGTCTCCACAAATGGTGTCATCCTCTCCTATAGGTCATAAGGAATTCAGGCTGAGTGAGGCTAGGGACCTTACAAGAGTTCCACCGGGGTTCTAAATTGGCTTTAAAGGGGACACATTAGCACCTTCCTCTTGGCCTTATCTCACAGGATTATGAAAAGCAGCCGAGGAAATGTAATATAAGCTCCAGAGGACCCGTCAAGTGCTGCCTGCCCCTTTCTTCTCAACACCAAGTGCAATGGAACACAGTGCTGTCCAACCACCTGTTGGAGAGGCCTTGGGGCTTTGTGCTTTTCCTCTCTTTTTAAATACTTTTTAAGATTGGTTTATTTTTTATTTATGTGATTTCGTCTGTGTGTGTGTGTGTGTGTGTGTGCGCGCGCGCGCGCGCGCGCGCATGTGTATCCGGGTGTCTGCAGAGGTGACAAGAGGGTGTTGGATCCCCTGAAGCTGTTGTTAGCCTCTTGACGTGGGTGCTGGGAACTGAACCCCAGATCTCTGGAAGAGCAACAAGTGCTCTTAACAGACGAGTCCTCTGTCCAGCCACTTTTTGTTTTTTTTACCATGCATAAATGAGATATTGGGCAGGCATTGCTATGGTATCTTCCGAGTCACCTCCCTGGAAATATGCTCAGGTGTGAGCCCCGGGTAGGCAGCCCCCTGACTCCTGCACTCCTGCTCAGGTGAGACGCAGGCAGCCTGGGAGCACCCCCACCCAGAGAGCATGCTGGGGCTTCTTCTCAGGAAGTGAGAGTTTTAGTTCCAGCAGGTAAGAACCGCTGATACTTATCCCTGAGAACCCCGTAGAACAATGAGATGCCTCCGCTGTGCCTGTGGGGGAACCCTGTGTCTGACAGAACAAACCCAAATGGAGACATAGCCATGTAAGGTCAAAAGCCCAGACTGGAAAAAGATGAGCATGTTTTAGCTTTTGGAAACAAAACGCTCAGGGAGGGGCAAATTTGGCAGACAGATTTACTATGGAAGTCTTTTTAAATAGTGAAAGCCCTGCAAATAGAACACAGTCCCAGCATCTGCGCGCATTTTGAGGTTGGGCATTTATAGCCCGAAGAATTCAGGGTCTGTTGTAAATGTGTAAGAAAGGGGCGCCGAGTGAGTTCCTTTGCTCTGGGTTGTACCCATTTTTGTGTTCCTGTTGCTGTGTGGCATCCGGCACCTATGAGACCCTCGCTGAGCAAATGGTGAATGAGCTGTGTTGAAATCCGGCTTCGAGCCCTTTACTCCAGAGCAGTCTGCTTTCCTGCTTCCACAGGAACCAAGCCTGCTGGGAAAAGCCCTGGTGGGTCGGTGGGTCGCTGCTGGGAGCTGGTCAGTTTTCTCACCGGGTGATGATGGACTGCTTGAGATGGCTTTGCTCTGAAGTTTGGTTCATTAGTGCAGAGCAAGCTTCTGAGTGATCAGGCTAGTGTGGTCCATCGGAAGAGCTAGAGAAACCATCCTGACATTGAACAATTAGTTAAATTCAAATTCCTTGCCCTCCCCTCCCTTCCTCTCCCCTCCCCTCCCCTCCCCTCCCCTCCTCTCCCCTCCCCTCCCCTCCCCACCCCTCCCCTCCCCTCCCCACCCCTCCCCTCCCCTCCCCTCCCCCCTCTCTCCCTCCTTTCTTCCTTCCTTCCTTCCTTCCTTCCTTCCTTCCTTCCTTCCTTCCTTCTTCCTTTCTTCCTTCCTTTCTTTCTTTTCTTCTTCTTTCCTTTTGGTTTTTCCAGACAGTGTTTCACTGTGAAACCCAGGCTGTCCTTGAACTCAGAGATCCGCCTGCCTCTGCTTCCCAAGTGCTGGGATTAAAGGTGTGCACCACCATACCTGGTGTATTTTGTTTCTTTAAAATGGTTTCTTTAGTAGTTTTTATCGGACAGTAAAAATACCATTAGGGTAGGGATCTCTTGAAGCTTTACTTAATGAAGAAGCTTTGAAAGTGTTTTTTTCTTGAAATTATTTATTCATTTATTTTGTTTTTATATCCTGACTGGCATTCCCTCCCTCTCCTCCACCCCCTCCCCCGACTCCATCCACTCCTCAGTTTCTCTTCAGATACAGATGGGCCTCGCATGGATATCAGCTAGCAATATATCAAGGCTGGATGAGGCAAATCGGTAGGAGGAAAAGGTCCCAAAAGCAGGCAACAGAGTCAGAGACAGCCCCTGCTCCCAATGTTGGGAGTCCCAGAAGAAGACCAAGTTACACAACTGTCACACGTATATAGAGGGCCTAGGTCAGTCCCATGCAAGTTCTCTGGTTGGTGGTTCAGTTTCTGTGAGCCTCCATGAGCCCAGGTGAGTTGATTCTGTGGGTTTTCTTGTGATGTCCTTGGCCCCTCTGGCTTCTGCAATCCTTCCTCCCCTTCTTCCTCAGGATTCCCTGAGCTCCACCTAATGTGGCTGTGGGTCTCTGCATCTGTTTCCATCAACTGTTGGATGACAGTTAGGCACCAGTCTGTGAGTATAGCAGATTATCATGAGGCATTATTACATTGACATTTTTTTTTTTTTTTTGCCAGTCATGTTTGGTCTCTGGGCCATCCAGCCTCTGGGTCCCGGCCCTCCGGGCAGTGTCAGGTGTTAGGTCCCTCTCATGGTATAGGTCATAAGCTGGACCAGTCATTAGCTGGCCACTCCCACAGTTTCTGCTCTACCTTTTTAAAGTGTTTTCAAACAGGCACTTTCAAGGTGCCCAGGTTGATCCTGTTAGGAAATAAATATTTCCTTTACCAGTCTTAGCTACATGATTTATTTTGTGATCATCACATCCCTTCCCCATAAGCAGTGTTATGATAGAGTTCAGGGCAGCCACTGATCTTTCTGTTTCTGGGGAGTAGGCCAAGCTGAGGAAATCACAGTGTGTTATCTACCATTCTTGGCTATTTGCTTTTGCTCTCTTGGTTTCTTAATGCATATTAAGGTCTTCTGACTTCTACATGTTTTATTGATATAACAGCAGTGTTCTTTGTATATTTAAATTCCTTATATCTTCCCACTATAAACACACAGCTCATCATTCTTATATTTCTAACCCTACTTGGAAATACGAGTGAAGAGTAAGAACCTGCACAGATCCAAGTGTATCTTGTGGTCACTTGTCATATACATGCTCACACATAATACCATCACCACAACCAACCACTTTCATCATGTCTGGAATACACTTGTTACCCTTTCTAGTCTGTCGCTTGCATCATAGCCACCTTTCCAGGTAACCGTTGGTTTAGATCCTCTCATTCAAGATTAATTTGTGTTTCCTAGAAGTTTATGTAAATATGGCCATGTAGTATGTTCTCTCTTTTGGTGTGGCTTCTTTCACTTAACGTAATGATTGAGGCAATCTTCTGTGATCAGCGCAATACTCTTTTTCCCTGCCGAGCAGTATTCCATTGTATGGGTGTATCACAACTTAATTATCCACTCACCCATTGATGATAGAAGTTTGCCGCTCTCCTTTATGTAACTTATCAGATAGTTATGAATATTCTTGTATGAGTCTTTGTGGCAGAATGGGTTTTATTTCTTAGTTATTTTCCACATAGAAGTAGAAGGGCCAAATCATATCATTTAGGCATCTTTAACATTCTACAAAACTGCTAAATTTTAATCTTAAACACTTTTAAGTTCTTTTGGGTCATATACTGTAGTCAGGCTAGCTCAGAACGTGCTCCATAGTGTAGTATGACTGTAAGCTCACGGCAATCCTGCTGCCTCCGTCTCCCTAGTGATGGTATTAGAGGCATGCAACATCACATCTGGCTCCAAACTTTTAAAAAAGTGAATCCTTACTTTTTTGAGACACAGTCTTTCATATTCCAAGTTGGCTTCAAACTTATTTGTAATTGAGGCTGGCCTTGAACTCTGATCCTTCTGCCTGTACTTCCTGGGTGGGTGAACACCTCCTACCCAGTTGAAAATGAACCGTTTTACCTTCCTAGGAGGATTACCCACTTGCTTCATGTTCTCTTTGGTATGAAGCTGTAGAGAAAATCCTTTTATAAAAATTACTGTGTGGTTAATACTTTCTGAAAAAAATTCGCTGGCCTTGGGCTAAAGGATACGCTTTGGAGTTAGTAAGAAAGTTAGGCCTTAGGGCAATTTGTCTGCATGGCAAAGGACTGGAGAGCCAGCGGGACACATCTTCCTGCTGGGGACATTTATGAGACACAGATCTTAAACGTGCAGTCATTCCTGTCCTTCGTGGTAGGCCAGCTGCTTCCATCCAGAGTTACTAAATTCTTCCACTTACCGCCATGGTACGAAGCCCAGCATCCCCTTTCTTTTCCCAAGGAGAATCTGTCAACACTGAGGGAACGGATGCTTTTCTGTCATATTCAGGAGGTGAGGAAAGAGCCACCAACTCTCCACGTCAATTTTGGACTCCCCATATCCCAGGAATAATGTTGGGCTCTCATTATGCTGCCCAGGGGGATGAGTCGTGTCAAGAGGAGAATTAAAACTGTTGTTCCTGGGCCTGGTGGTGGTGTACACCTTTAATCGAGGTACTTGGGAGGGAGAGGCAAGCAGATCTTAGTGAGTTCGAGGCCAGCCTGGTCTACAAAGCAAGTTTCAGGACAGCCAGGACTGTTACATAGAGAAACCCCATCTCCAAAAACCAAACCAATCAAACAAACAAACAAACAAACAAAAAAACAACAAAAAAAGAACTTGTTGTTCCTGAGTGAATAGCTAATCTGTCTTCAACTCAGGGAAGCTAGTATTTACCTTCAGAAAAGTGTGCATGAATATAGTTATCAAAAGCTTGTGAGTTCCGCATGGAAGATGTTTAATCATCCTGTTTGTTGGTCTATGATGTGTAAATGTGTTTTTAGTTTATGTTTTCCTAACGCCCAATAATGCAGAGCATAATTTAATCTTATTATTTCTCTCTGTGTGTGTGTATGTGTGTGTGTGTGTGTGTGTGTGTGTGTGTGTGTGTGTGCCCACTTGTACGCAGGTGTGCATGTGTGCCCAAACCACTGTGTCTGTGTGAAGGTCAGAGGACGACTTGTAGGAACTGACTCTCTCCTTCCACCACGTGGGTTCCAGACATGGATCTCAGAAGTCAGTCATCGGGCCTGGAGGCAGGTGCCCCCTCCATCTGAGCATCTTGCAGTCTGGGCCATTCCGATTTTGATGACTGTGCTGTTTCCATTCTCTTAGGTTGTCTTTGAAGTTTGGGGATGCTGAAAAGCCCAAGGATCTTGACATCAGGTGGGTAGTGCTACAGTTTCTGCATGTCAGATATACTATGTTCTACTGAATTTATCCCCCATCCTCACCATGAGTATCAAGGGCCAGGCGTGTACCCTTCCTGTGACACATCAGATCCATATCTAAGTACAATGAGAGGTCAGTAGCTGTGTCTGACGGGATTCTGTAGGAATGCTTCCTATACATCAAAGTCCATACATAGCTCAGTACTCTGAGAATGCAGTGGTTATGGGCAAGAAGATCCAGGAGGAATGCTTCTCATGAGAGTCCCACGATTTGACTGCAGTGAAGAGGTCTTTGCTGTCATAATGTCCCAGCAGACAGTCAATACCGGCCTCCATTTTCCTCTGCTTGTGATAGAAGGCTGCCTTTACCGATAATGATTTATCTTAACAGCTAGTAATCAAGAAATATGAAGGCAAACACTTTTCTTCTTGTGTTGGGTGGCACACCCTTCAATCCTAGCTCTCTGGAAGTAGAGGCAAGTACCTCTGTCAGCTTGAGTAAACATAATGAGTTCTAGACCAACCAATGCTACATAGTAAGATCCTGTTTCAAGCGGTTTTACTTCCCATAAAAATATATCAATAACTTTCTCAGCAGTTGGTGATCAAGACATTTGAAGGCAAAAATTCAGTGCATGGGCTGGGGAGATGGCTCAGTCAATGCAAGCAGAAGGACCTGAGCACGATCCTCCAAAACCATGTTAAGAAGCTGGGTGTGGTGTTATTGGTTATAACCCCTGTACTAGGAAGCCAGGGTTTGTCCTGCTTACACATGAACACACACACACACACACACACACACACACACACACACACACACACACCAGAGCTTCCCTTCCTATAGGACTTTTTAGTGGAGATGAACTTTTTAGTGGAGATGAACTTTTTAGTGGAGATAAACTTTTTAGTGGAGATGAGCACTTTTGTCTTCAACTTTACTTGGAAAATAAGTAGGGTGTGCTGGGCAAGCACTCTTTCCTGCATGGTGTGCTCTACGGTTCTCTCTGCTTTGTTGAAATATTTACGAGTCTCCAATAAAAGATTCTGTAGGCAGACATGCTTGAGAATGACTACATGCCCCGCCTTTCTCTCAGAAATTCACGTCATAACTTTGTTTATTCAAATACTTGAAAAACCAGAAAATACATCTGTAACATCATCATTATCATCATCACTTAGGAAAAAGCTGTGTAGCATACATGTCCATACTCCACGTCTACTTGGATCTTGCCTTTTGAGAGTAGTAGAGCTCAACTTGCCCAACATCCCAAAGAAGGCTGTTCTGGCTAGTTTTTGTTGACGCAGAGCTTGACCTATTTGAGCAGAGAGAGCCACAGTTGAGAAAATGCCTCCCCCATAAGACTGGCCCACGTGCAAGGCTATTGAGTATTTTCTTACTTCTTAGTGATTGATGTGGGAGAGCCCAGCCCACTGTGGGTGGTGCCACTTCTTAGCAGGCAGTCCTGGGTTCACTGAGAAAGCAGACTGAGCAAGCCATGGAGAGCAAGCCAACACTCCTCCATGGCCTCTGCATCAGCTCCTGTCACCAGGTTCCCTCTTCGTTGAGTTCCTGCCTTGATTTACCTCAGTGATGGTGGTTAGTCAGGAAGTTACCTCCTGAAGGTGATTTAGGTCATGGTACTTTTATCACAGTAACAGAAACCCTAACTATGAGGGTTTAAAGTTTAGACTTACTATGCTCGAGAGACAAAACAAAACAAAAACCCCCTCAACCCCCCCCCCAAAAAAAAAACCCCCGCCTCTAGCATGTAAGAAGCCCCTACCTTGCTCAGGCTGGACCCTAGCAGCCCACTTCCCTTTTCTCCCAGACGTTGAAGACTTTTGTTAAATTGACCGATCCTGTAAAGTTTGCTGTTCCAGCAAGATAGCAGGTCATAAAACTAACGGCTACTTCTGCTTCTGTAACCAAATTTGCTTACTCTGCTCAAAAAGATGGCTAGGACAACTGCAAGACATACATGTTAAAACCAGACCCTGCCTACACGTGGGCAGACTGCATTGAATCTTGCGGTCTTTATAAGCCTTGGGCTGATGTGGCCCGGGGCTGCATCCTGGGATGTGTCTCAGGTGCAGTCCTCGCCCCACCCACATTGGATAAATACCTAAATAAAAAGGCTCTTTTTTTTTTTTTTAAATTGAAATGTATTCCTGGTCATGGTGACTCTCTGAGTGACCCCAGACCCATACCATGAACTATGCCTTCCGTCCTTGGCACCCCGGCTTCCTCCACCCTAAGTGAGGCTGTTCAGAAAGTCTTTTATGCCTGGACTCCCAGGAGTCTCCATCTGGTCCTTGTCTACTGTGAAAACACATTAACATCCTCCCCACTGGTGGTCTCCCATTGACTAGCATTGTTCTTTTCTATATACCTGAATGACCAAATTCTCACGTTCCTGTCTTTGTCTCAGGAGCTGTTTCTACAGGAGCACAAAAGCAGATAAAGAAAACCCATGAAAACAGAAAAATCAGAGATATCATGCTATAGGAATAAGAAAATAGCCGGGCGGTGGGGTGGTGCACGCCTTTAATCCTAGCACTCTGAGGCAGAGGCAGGTGGATCTCTGTGAGTTCGAGGCCAGCCTGGTCTACAAAGCGAGTTCCAGGACAGGCACCAAAGCTACACAGAGAAACCCTGTCTGGAAAAACAAAACAAAACAGAACAGAATTAAGAAAATAAGACAGGCAGTGGTGGCACATGCCTTTAATTTCAGCATTCAGGAGGTAGAGGCAGGTGGATCTCATGAGTTCAAGGCCAGTCTGGTCTATAGAGCAAGTTCCAGGACAGCCAGGGATACATAGAGAAACTCTGTGTAGAAAAACAAAAAACAAACAAACAACAACAACAACAAAAAGAATAAGAAAATAAAAGTCACTGATAATCTATCCCATATTCGCAATTACTACTGAGATTTTAATCCCATCATTCTTGACTTTTGTTCCATGTAATATCTCATTTTTTAAAAATAAAAGACAATTATCACGAGCTATATCCACTGTATGTATGTTCGGAGAATGTTCCACTTTAAAGCTGTTAGCAGTGAGGGTGCTGGTCTCAGGTTGCATCTGAAAGGCAGCTAAACACAACATTCTGAGAGGAACTGAGCAAGGCATTTTGTTCCTCTGGGCTCAGCTCCTCATATGTGACACTAAGTTAACAATATTGTCTTTCTCACAGGGCAGCAGTAAGCTTAAGTAAATACACAGGAGTAGCAAGTGTGGCTGGCACATAAAAGCTATTACTATTCTTTTACAACTTAATGCTGTGTTAATATACATCTAAGTTTCTTGTCAAATTTGTTGCAATAATAAACATATAAATTGATTCTTAGAATAGAAAAAAACAGCCCTCTCCTCATCCTTTGTAGGATTTTCATATTGCTCTTTTCCAGTCGGCACTCACTAAGAGGCTCTTGTTTGGCGCCAAAGGGAAGCCGCTCCCCAATTCGATTCCACAGCCTGACAAAAGAGGGCGCCATGGTACCGTTCACAGACGACGCTCTGCCTGCTCCCGTCTGGCTAACACTCATTAATGTGCAATCCTTTTCAGGCTCACCCTGACCAATTACAACAAGCTGCCCAGCCAGAGTTGGTTTAGTTTACACCGAGTCGAGATCATCTTCAACAATTCGGTGCAAGCATCTTTTAATGCAACTGGCATATATGCTCTGTCAAGTTACTCGTACCGCTGCCAACGAGTCAGCAGCCTGCGGAGGAATGATGCTCTCCTGTTGCTTAGCAGCGCCGAGGATGTGGCAAGCCTGTGGGAGGTCACGTTTATTGATTTCCAGGTAACAAACTAAAACATATGGTGGACACGCCTGCGCACTTGGTGCCAAAGAGACTCAGTGTTTGTTGAAGTCACCCAAAACAAGGTGTTTAAGGAAGAGCGAGCGAGCGTGCCTTTAAGGTAGCATTGGTTTATTCTGGGGGCTTCGGTGGCGTGAGGTGGAGCAGGATAGTGAATTTCTTCTGCCTGAGCCCTCCAGGGCTCGGTTTCTGCTTTCCTGTTTACCCACTCACTTATCTAAACCCTAGCGCAGCTGTGGCTGAAGCCTGGTGACTGACACTTCCTGGGCCCAGAGGCTCTGGGGGCAGAGGCTCCGTGGGGCAATTGCTTTATTCCCTTGTGAGAGTGGAGCAGTGATCTTATCAGGGCAGATAAGAAGTACATCTGCAGTGTGAAAGACGGGCGATGACAGTTAGCATGGGAATGGAATCATCAACCAGTCAAAATTAGCCCGGAGATCTTGAAAGCCTTGGGAGAAAGGCATGGGAAACGTGACAGGCCCTTTTGCACCACCATATCCCAGAATCCTCTCAGGCTGGGGCGGACATTCTATCAACTCTCTCTATCTTGTTTTCCTGTGCCCAGGGCTTCCTCACTGAAGTAGCAGGCAGGGCTTTGCATGTCCCTTTTAAGGGCATGTTCCTGCTTTTTCCATATATGCATGGGTATACATATTTATATAGACTCCTCTCAGCTTGGGGGAGGTACCGTGTGGGCAAAAGGCCAAGCGGAAGGGAAGAGCATGCATTTTGGAGTGAGGCAAACCTGGTTTGAAAATCACTTCTCTGTTTCCCGGTGAAGTTACTTACCCTTGCCAGTTTCTGACCTATCTTCATCAATGTGTGAAGTACATGCATGGCCTCATATGTGTGAGACAGGGCCGTTCCCAGGCATGGAATAACGCTACCACTTATACCAGCGTGTGCTAGTGGTTAAGACAACACATTTTATGCTATGTATATATTGTGACAAAAAGTACAAAGCAAAACACATGGGCCCAGACCAGGGGTGGGGATTTCCAATGGAAGGAAAGGGAGCGAGGATTGGAAATGACTCCAAAGCCACCAGCGAGACTGGCATGGGAAACCTGACAAACCCACAGGATTGATCTCTCTGCTGGCTGGATGAGGCACAGTAGTTTCGGTTCCAAGCTTTGGAGCCGCAGCATAAGGAAGAAACAGTCTGGCACGTATTCACAGGACCCCCAAGACTCCAGAGAGCTTGCTGTGAGGAGCACAGTCCTGTCCTGGGTTGTGCAACGTGTATGCATGAAGTCAGGCTCCCCACAGGAGGTGGGTATGCTAGCCTTGTGGAAGCACCTAGAACATACACAGAGGCAAGAATGCAGACTCAGGCCAGGGGGAAGGATTGTTCACGCTGCAGATTTGCTGGTCTTTCTTACAGAGTCAACATTTGTCCCTCAGTAGACCCAAATTCCTTTCAGGGGTACCAAATCCATGCATGCTCAAATTCCTTATGCAAAGTGGTATGGGATTTGGGTAGAATCCATGTAAAGCCTTCTATGGTAGGGACAAGGGCAGCGGAGATGGAAGATACCAGAAGCTTTGGAGTCATAAACTGAGCTCAAGTATGAAGCCAGGTTTTCCCGGGTGTGAATTTTATCATCACACGCATTCTGCAGTGTGACTCCAGGTGAGTTACTGAACGTTGCTGAGCCACAGTCTCTAACGTTATGGTAAAATAACCCACTTGCTCAGAGGCCGTCAAGAAGGTTAAATCGGGTAAGGAGTGTCTGGTCTACACAAAGCCTTCAAGTGTATGCTTCTGTTGGTGTTTTTACCGTACCAGGACTCATGTTCCCCCAAGAGATGCCTTCCAGCATCTTCCTGTCAGTGGCATCCAAGGATGCACCTCTCAAACCCAGAGCACGCTTTGAGTTAGCGACATTAGCCGAAGTGTGGTTTCACATGAACTCAAACCATCCCAAGAACCAGATTACAAGAAGTTTTCTTTCAGAGTCTCAAATTCCAGGAGACTTAGTTGCCACAGCTTGGCCATCTCAGAGTGTTTGGTGGGTTTTACTTTAAAAATCAAGTTTCAAGCCAGGGATGGTAGCTCCTGTCTGCAATTGCATAACACGTGAGGCTGAAGCAGGAAGAGTGAGTGAGTTTGGGGCCAGCGGGGCTGTACTGTGTGTAGATGAAATTCTAAACCGTCTTAGTAAATAAGAAACACGGAGCCAAATACAGAGTTAAAGCCTAAGAGATCAGACCAAGAGCCACGGCTTCCTTTATCTTACCACTCGCTGCCATCACTTCCCCTGAGAGAGAGACCTTCTTCCTGTTTCCTGTCTTTTTATTGCCTTTCTGTTCTGCCTTCTCATTGGCTCTAAACCCAACCACATGACCTCCTCATCACTGCCTGTCTATACAGACCTCCAGGTCTCTATGGTTGGTACTGGGATTAAAAGCGTGTGTCACCATGCTTGGCTGTGTCCTTGAAAACACAGAGACTCTGCCTGCCATGTGATCAGATTAAGGGCATGTGCTACCACTGCCAGACTTCTGCTTAATGGCTATGACCTCTGATCTCCAGGCAACTTTATTTATTAACATATAAATAAAATCACATTTCAGCACAAATAAAATATCACCATAACTGTGAGCCTTCAAACAAAACTTCATTGTCCCAATAAGCAGGATCATAATTATCAGATCAGGTGCTTAAATTATTCTACAATTTGGAGGTGGTATGTGCCCTAGTGACCTTTAGTAAAATACCCAATGAAAGCCACTTTCAGGGAGAAACACTTCATTTGGCTCACAGCTCCAGGTGCCAGCCCATCATTTCAGGAAGTCACCTCGGCAGAAACTTGAGGCAGCCAGCCACTTCCAGAGTCAAGAGCACGACTGCATGCCTGCCACTCAGCTCACTTACTTCATGTTTACAGGGTCTGGGACCTGAACCTAGGGAATGGTGCCACCCACAGTGGGCTGGGTCTTAACACATCAATTTACATAATTAAGAGGATCCTCCCCCCACAGACATGCCCACAGGGAGTCTGATACGCACATTTCCTCACTGACACTGTTTTCCTAGGTGGTTCCGGATTATGAGGTTGACAAAACTAACCACGATGTATAAAATTTGGTAAACTGGGGCCCAGAACCACCAGTACAATGAGAACCGACTCTTAGATAGAAGTCATAGGTCACCTCTGCTCTTTCCTTTCTCTGGACAGATCCAAGGCTTCTCCATCAAGGGGACACACTTTGCCCAGGCCCGAGACTGCGGCTCTTCCTTCTCTCCTGCTGTTCTCATTGGCCTGGCCATGTCTCTGATTCTGTTGCTGGTGCTGGCCTACGCCCTGCACATGCTCATCTACCTGCGCTCTCTGGACCGTCACTACGAGTTCATCACGTCTCCTGCCCACTTCCCACCTCTGAGGGAGCTGGACACAGGGGAGGAGAAGGGGCTCCTGGGGAGCCAGGGAGCCGAATGCTACGAGCTGAGGAGCCAACAGATCTGCAAAATCTATATTTAGCAGCACGAGGCTCTGTCTCCTCACCAGGGCCGCAACCAGGTCTGAAGGACGGTGTTCTCTTCTGTGCTGTCTGACTTGTGAATTGTTTGATTGAAAAAAAAAAAAAAAGGAGAAACATTGGCAACAAGTTGGTTTTTAGCATCTATTGGTTTTGATAGGTTGATCTGGGGCAGTGTGAAACTACCTCAAGGGACCCCACAGGGTCTGACCAGCAGGACTGATGCCTTAAGCATGACAAAGAGAGAGAGAAAGAAAGGCAGCATGATGGCTAGTTTTATATCAACTTGATACAAGCTATAGTCATTGAGAGGAGGAACCTCAAGTGAGAAAATGCCTCCCTAAGACTGAGCTGTAGGCAAGCGGGTAGAACATTTTCTTAATTAGTGATTGACGAGGGAGGGCCCAGTCCATGGTGGGTGTGGTGCCATCCCTGGGCTGATGGTCCTGGGTTCTATAAGAAAGCAGGCTGAGCAAGTCAGGACGAGCAAGCCAGTCAGCAGCTCTCCTCCATGACCTCTGCATCAGCTCCTGCCTCCAGGCTCTGGCCCTGTTTGAGTTCCTGTCCTGACTTCCTTTGGGGATGAACAGTGATGTGGAAAGCATAACCCAAACAAGCCCTTTCTTCCCCACGTTGCTTTGGTCGCCCTGTGTTTCCTCACAGCAGTAGAAACCCTGACAAAAGAGCTGCGGGAGGGAGAGAGGCAGCAGAAGTTCAGATCCTTAAGTGTTCTGTAACAATTTACATTTCCCCCCAGGAATTACATTGTAGTTTCATTTAAAAAAGCAGTCTTCCTTTTTCTCCCTTTCCTAGACCTGCTTCTGGAAAGCTGCCGAAAGTCTGTGGCAGAGCAAACACTGTACCTGCCATCAGTCTGTGGCAGAGATAACACAGTACCCTGCCGTCAGTCTGTGGCAGAGAGAACACTGTACCTGCCGTCAGTCTGTGGCAGAGAGAGCACTGTCCCCTGCCATCAGTCTGTGGCAGAGAGAACACTGTACCTGCCGTCAGTCTGTGGCAGAGAGAGCACTGTCCCCTGCCATCAGTCTGTGGCAGAGAGAACACTGTCCCCTGCCATCAGTCTGTGGCAGAGAGAACACTGTCCCCTGCTGTCAGTCTGTGGCAGAGAAAGCACTGTACCTGCCGTCAGTCTGTGGCAGAGAGAACACAGTACCTGCCGTCAGTCTGTGGCAGAGCACTGTTATGTCAAGGGCTCTGTCATTCAGAAGCAGCAGGGCCTCAGCTGTGTGCTAGGGGCAACAGTCATGCCCTTTCCGTTTGGCTGTGAGCCCAGGCTGGCCTCATTTGGGTGTGGCAGACTTCTGTAGGCCATCGAGCGCATCCTTGAAATGAGTAGCAGAAGATGAACACTGTGTGCGCTGTACAGATGCTGCCGCAGAAGGAGCCCCTCTTATCCCCACCCACTGGGAGTGCCTCCTAAACTCTCGCTTAGTGGAAATTCTGGAGCTGCCACCATCCATGTTTTTCCTCCAACTTTACTCCTCCTGGGTCCCCCCCCCCCCCCCCGCAATCCCTTTCAGCTCTCAGAAGATCTGAACACTGAAGATTAGTTCATTCCCCATCTCTTCAAAACAGGAATGTGCTTGCCTTGTAACAGAGCTGACATTGAATTTTCCTCTCCAGATTGTGCAAATCACCTAGCTTTACAAAGAATACCCCTCCCCCAAACTCAGAGTGCACACAAAGGAATGGAATTTGGGAGGCTGTGGTTCCACCTTAGATGATGAGCAGCGGGTGACGGGCCTTGACGTTTCTGACGCAGCATTTCTTTTGGCTGTATCATTAGTACCTGAATGTGGGTTGGGTCCTAATGCTGTCAAAGTCTGGAGGATGAAAATACTCCACATAAAGTTCCTTTTGTTTGACGATTCTGAGTAGATTCGGTGGTCTGCAGCTCAGACTCCCTATTCACATAGCTGATACGCAGAGAGGTCTGCAGAAAAGGGATGCTTGGAGAAGTGGGGACCCAAAATGATCTCTCAGCTTTAGTTTGCTTGAAACCAACAGAATTTCTGTTAACATTTGAAAATGCTGAACCCAGACCATGAATGTGACAGCTGGATTTTCATGTTGTTGCCTTTAGTATTCACTGGTGACACAGGTATCTTTTTATTGGTTATATGCACATGAAAAGGAGATAGTTTATTGATCACATTAGGATGCTTTTGAAAGTGAAAAGGGGTGTCATTAAAGTTCCATGACAGAAGACATGGATGGTGTCAGGTAAACTGAGGTTACACCATCGAGGTAAACTGAGGATATATCATCATCCTTGATATCAGCAATCTTTTGTGTGCTAGGCTGGTCTGTCTATGTATGCAGGAAAATGAGCCAGAGACTTTAATTAAGAGAGAAGCAGCTAGGCTAACTGCACATCTTCACCTCTCCCTCCTCTACTCCAGATCCAGTCCCCTAGTCTCACCGTCCAGCTCTGTGGCAGACCACCTGATACACCTCCCCCTGTTTCTGCCACCATCTGTAGCAGATCACATGATTCTTCTCCTTCAAATTTTCTTCCCCCAACTCATCCCATTATCCCAGCCCCCAACTCCAGCAGACATTCTCTGGGAACTCCCCAGCCAAACCAACCAGGGAAGCTGGTAGTCAGAGAAGCAGGTAGATGTCCTTCAGATCTTCACTCTCCCTCCTCACCTCCAAATCAAATCCCCCAGTCTCATCTCCAGCTCTGCAGCCAACCAGCCATTGTGACCTCTCCTTATTCTCTGCCCCATTTCCCAAGCAGATCCTGGTGGAACAACCTGCTTTCCTTCCTCCTGTGGACTCATTCAGCAACCCCCTCTCCCATCCCTAAGGGTCAGGTCCCAATACCTAGAAACACAATGTCTTAGGGTTTCTACTGTTGTGAGGAGACACCATGACCACAGCAACTCTTATAAAGGAAACATTTAATTGGGGCGGTTGACATTTTCAGAGGTTTAGTCCATTGTCATCATGGTGTGACATGGTGATGTGCAGGCAGACATGGTGCTAGAAAAGGAGCTGAGAGTCCTACATCTTGGCCTGTAGGCAACAAGAAGTGGTCTGAGACACTAGGCATATCTTGAGCTTAGGAGATCTCAAAGCCCACTTCCACAATGACACCTTTCCTCCGACAAGGCTACACCCACTCTAACAAAGCCACACCTCCTCACAGTGCCATTCCCAACGAGCTTATGTGGGCCAATTACATTCAAACTACCACACATATTCTACCTTGAACCCCCCAGTGACCACACCATCAGGATCCCAAAAGAGTTAACTACCCACAACACAAAGCTATTACATCCTCCTAAGAACCAGAGAGGGCAAAAGAAATAAAAGAACAAAACATCCAAACCTAAAAAAGATAAAACCAGATATCAGCACCTAGAATTACAATAATTCCAAAGCCAGATGCCTAGACAACAGCATAAAAATAGTCAATAACAGACAGGATAATATGTCACCAGTAGAGCCCAGCAATTCTACCACAGTAGGCACTGAGAAATGCAACATAGTTGTAGCACAAGCAAGGACCTTAAAATAGCCCTTATGAATATGATAGAGGTTCTGAAAGAAAATGAATAAATCTTTTAAAGAAATCTATGAAACAACAAACAGACAGTGGAAAGAAATGAATAAAACAGTTCAAGATCTAAAAGCGAAAAAAGAATCAAAGAAACCCAAACTAAGGGAAATATGGAAATGAAAATTTAGGAACTCAAACAGAGTTTGAGGCAAGTCTTACCAACAGAATACAAGAGATGAAAGAGAGAATCTCAGATATTGAAGACACAATCGAATAAACAGATACCTCAGTCGAAGAAAGTGTTAAATCTAAAAAACTCCAGACACAAAACATCCAGGAAATCTAGGACACTATGACAAGTCTTAATTTAAGAATAATAGGAATAGAGGAAGGAGAAACTTGGGTCAAAGGCACAGAAAATATAATCAACAAAATCATAGAAGAAAATTTCCCTAATCTAAAGGACATGCCTATCAAGGTACAAGAAGCATACTGAACTCCACATAGATTGTACTAGAAAAGAAACCCCCAATAGCACATAAAAATGAAAACATTAAACATATGGAACAAAGAAAAAATATTAAAAGCTGCAAGGGAAACAGACCAAGTAACATATAAAGACAGACCCATTAGATTACACCGACTTCTCAATGGAAACTCTAAAAGCCAGAAGGGGCTGGACAGTTGTGTTGCAGACTTGAATCATCACAGATGCTAGCCTAGACAACTTTTCAGACAAAATTTTTAATCACAGTAGATGGAGAAAAAAGACATCCCATGGTAAGCCCAAATCTAAGCAATATCAGTCTATAAATCCAGTCCTACAGAAGGCTCTAAAAGAAAAAATTCAGCCTGACCTGAACAGGTTAGCTATACCCAAGAAAACACAAGGAATAAATGATCCCAGACCGTTAAGTCGAAAGTAAGGGTGAAATCCCCCACCACACACACACCACAGCAACAAAATAGCAGAATCAACAGACACTGCTCGTTGATAATTCTTAGAATCAATGTTCTCAATTTCCCAATAAAAAGATACAGACTAGCAAAATGGATGGGAAAACAGGATCCATCCTCCTGCTGCAGCCAAGAAACATACCTTGACATCAAGGATAGATTATCACCTCAGGGTGATAATAGACCTAAGAAGCAAGCTGGTATACCCATTTTAATATCTGACAAAATAGACTTCAAACCAAAACTAATCAAAAGAAGTAGGGAATGCCACTACATCAATGGAAAATCCAAGAGGGCATTGTACTTCTTAACATCTATGCCCCAAATACAAGGGCATCTACACTTGTAAAGAAATATTAATTAAATCACATATCAACCCTCACACTCTGATAGTGGTTGACTTTAATATTCCATCTCACTAATGGACAGGTCACCCAGACAAATGCAGAGAAATACTGGCGCTAACAGAAGTCACAAATCAAATAGACCTAACAGAACATTTCACCTAAACACAAAAGAATATACCTTCTGAGCACCTCACGGAACTTTCTCCAAAACTGACCACACACTCAGTCACAAAGCAAGTCTCGACAGATACAAGAAAACTGAGATAACTCCCTACATCCTACCAGGCCACAACAGATTAAAGCTGGATAGCAATAGATACAGAAGTCTTACAAACTCATGAAAATTGAACAACTCACCACTGAATGAAAAATGGATGAAGACAGAAATAAGAAAGAAATCAAATATTTTCTAGAATTTAAGGAACATGAATACATAACATACTCAAACTTATGAGACAGAGTGAAGACAGTTCTAAGGAAATTTTATAGCACTAAGTGCCCACATAAAGAAAAAAATTGGAGAGATTTCATACTAGTAACTTAACAGCACACCTGAAAGCCCTAACACAAAGAGAAGAAATCACACCCAAAAGGAGTAGATGGCAAGAAATAATCAAAACAGTGCTGAAATCAGTATACTAGAAACAAACAAACAAATAAAAATTACAAAGAATCAGTGTAATAAAGACTTGGTTCTTTGAGAAAATCAGTAAGACTGATAACCCTTTTCCAAATTACCTGAAAGGCAGAGAGAATATCCAAATTAACAAATTTATAGATGAAAATGGTGACTTAGTGACAGACAAGGAGGACATTCAGAGAAACATAAGGACATATGTAAAAAACCTGTACTCGAGCTGGGCGGTGGTGGCGCATGCCTTTAATCCCAGCACTCGGGAGGCAGAGCCAGGTGGATCTCTGTGAGTTCAAGGCCAGCATGGTCTACAGAGCGAGATACAAGACAGGCACTAAAGCTACACAGGGAAACCCTGTCTCGAAAAACAAAAAACAAAACAAAACAAAATATACTTCACCAAATTGGAAAATCTAAAAGAAATGGATAATTTCATTGATACATAGCATTTACCAAAATTAAATCAATATTAGGTGAGCAAATTAAACAGATCTATAACCTCTCATGAAATTAGAACCAGGAATTAAAAATCTCCCAACTCCCAAACAAAACAAACAAACAAACAAACAAACAAAACAAAAACATCCCAGGGCCATGGTTTTACTGGAGAATTCTACCAGACTTTCAAAGAAGAGTTAATGCTAATTAATAATCCTCAAATTATTCCACAATATAGAATCATAAGAAACATTGCCTGACTTATTTTATGAGGCCACAGTTACCTGATATTCAAACCACATGAAAACCCAAACAAAGAAAGAGAATTACAGAACAATTTATGAACTTGGATGGAAAATATAATCCTGGAGAGATTAGGGATACAAGGGCCACCTCAACATAATAAAGGCATTTTACAGCAAGCCCATAGCCAACACCAACTGAAATGGAGAGAAATCCAAAGAAATTCCACTAAAACCAGGAACAAGACAAGGCTGCCACTCTCTCCATACCTATTCAATATAGTATTTGAAGTCTTTGCTAGAGTAATAAGACAACTGAAGGAAAAGAGAAAGGAAGAAGTCAAAATATTCTTATTTGCAGATGATGTGATAGGATACATAAGTGACTCTAAAAATTCCTCTGTGAAACTCCTACAGCTGATAAACACTTTCAGCATAGTGCTGGTTACAAAATTAGCTCACAAAAATCAGTAGTCCTCCTACATATAAATGACAAATGGACCGAGAAAGAAATCAGGGAACAATATCTTTCCCAATATCCTCAAATAATATGAATTATCTTGTGATAATGCTAACCAACCAAATGAAAGACTTGTATGATAAAAACTTTAAGAGACTGAAGAATGAAATTAGAGAAGATATCAGAAGAGGGAAAGATCTCCCATGCTCATGTATCAATAGTATTACTATGTATCAATAAGATTGAAATGGCCATCCTACCAAAGGGCAATCTATAGTTTCAATCTATAGCAATCCTCATCAAAATTCCAACACAATTTTCACAGATCTTCGATTTTCAGATTCATATGGAAACAAACAAACAAAAATCAGGATAGCTAAAACAATCCTAAATAATAACAACAAAAAAATCTGCTGGAGTATCTCCGTTCCTGATGTCAAGTTGTTTTCAGAGCTATAGTAATAAGAACAGCATGGTATTCATACAAACACAAACAAGATGATCAATGGAATCAAACTGGAACCTCAGACACAAATCTACATACCGATACATGTCCGAATTTTGATAAAGAAGCCAAAAATACACACTAGATAAAAAGACAGAAACTTCAACAAGTGGTGCTGGTTGGACTGGATGGCTGCATGTGGAAGAACCCAAATAGATCCATATTAATGACCCTGTGCAAATCTCAACTCCAAATGGATCAAAGACCTCAACATAAAAACACTGAACCTGACAGAAGAGAAAGTCTTGAACTCATTGGCCCAGGAGAAGGCTTTCTGAACAGAACACCAATAGCACAGGCACTAAGGTCAACAATTAATAAATGGGACCTCATGAAACTGAAAAGCTTCTGTAAGGCAAAGGACACCATCATTTGGACAAAATGGCAGCCTACAGAATGGGAAAAAGATTTTTATCAGCTACACATCTGATAGAGGGGTAATATCCAAAATATATAAAAAATTAAAAACAACAACAACAAACCAGGATATCAAGAAATCATCCTAATTTAAAAGTGGGCACATATCTAATTGGACAGTTTTCAAAAGAAGAAACTCAAATGGCTGAGAAACACTTAAAGAAATACTCAGCATCCTTAATCACCGGGGAAATGCAAAGCAAAACTACCTTGAGATTTCATCTTACACTCTTAAGAGTGGCTAAGATCAATAAAACAAGTGACAGCTCAAGGTGGCGAGGATGCGGATTAAGGAAACACTTCTCCATTGTCGGTGGGAGTGCAAACTTGTACAGCCACTGTGGAAATCAGTGTGGTGGTTCCTCAGGAAAATGAGAACAGATCTCCCTCAAGATCTGGCCATACCACTCTTGGGCTTATACCCAAAGGGTACTTCATCCTACCGGAGGGACATTTGCTCACCCATGTTCATTGATGTTCTATTCATATAGCCCCAAATTGGAAATAACCTAGATGTCCATCAGCAAATGAATGTGTAAAGAAAATGTGATATATTCATACAATGGAGTATTGCTTAGCCCTTTAAAAATGAAATCATGAAATTTGTGGGTAAATGGATGGGACTAGAAAAAAAATCATCCTGAGTGAGGTAACCCAGACCCAGAAAGCCAAACATGGCATGTATTTTCATACATGTAGATATTAGTTATTAAGTCAATGAAAAGCAAGCTATAAATCTTTAGATCCATAGTTGTTAGGTGTAGAATAAGGGACTAAGGCAGACAGATAGATCTCCCTAGGAAAGACACATATGATAGATAGTTATGGATCAATGGAATTGGAGGATTAAGCAGGGAGGGGGAGGAAAAAGAGAGATGAGGGCTGGAATATGGGGAGGGATAGCTATAACTAAGGGCCATTTCAGGGGTAGTATGGAAATGTGACACAGTAAAAGCTTTCTAAAATGTATATATATGAAAGCGATCTAAACAAAATATAGACAAATAATGGGGGAAACAGAGCCCCAAATGGACATCTCTGTTACCAAGCATCTAGTACTGGGGTTGAATTACATCTAATTGAGTTGTTGACCAAAGGGGTCCCACGGGAACCCCCGAAAACCCCAGCTGTTGCCAAGGCTATAGGTTGCTCACCACAATTGATGGCAAGGCTCTAATGCTGAAAATAACACTGCACAACACTTTGAACATGAATAAGCCAAGCTGGTGCCTACCTAGAGCTTTTGTACTCATGGGCTAGTGTTCTACTCTGCATGCTAACAAAGGAGAAATGTAAGCACCAACTCAGCCACAAACTCTTCCATCCACAATAGTGACCTGCCTGCAAGATGTGCCAGCGAACAAGATAGGGTGGCATGGGCAGTGGTGGCGCACGCCTTTAATCCCAGCACTCAGGAGACAGAGACAGGCAGATCTCTGTGAGTTTGAGGCCAGCCTGGTCTACAGGACAGGCTCCAAAGCTACAGAGAAACCCTGTCTCAAGAAACAAACAAACAAAAAACAAAACAAAACAAAACAACAACAAAAGATTTAGGGGCTGGAGAGATGGCTCAGTGGTTAATAGTACTGACTGCTCTTCCAGAGGTTTTGAGTTCAATTCCCAGCAACCACATGGTGTCTTACAACCATCTGTAATGAGATCTGGTGCCCTCTTCTGATCTGCAAGGACGCATGCAGGCAGAAGACTATATATAAAACAAACAAACAAACAAACAAACAAATAAATAAATAAATAAATAAAAGGTAGGGTGGCACAAGGCTTGTGTGAATAGCCAACCAATATCTGATCTGACCCAGATTATCCACAGATGGAACCCATACTGGATGCTGCTTGGGTGACCAAAAACCTGAGACTAGATAGCCCCGTGATCTAGATCTAGGCATCTAACCAATATTACTAGTTTACTAAAGGAGTGTAGCAATAAAATGACTCCTTATAACTTTCTGCTGTAATGATAGATCAGTGCCTTGCTCAGCCATCATCAGAGAAGCTTCCTCCTGCAGCAGATGGGAATATAGAGACTCACAGCCAGACATTACTCAGAGAGTGAGAGATCTTGGAACACTCATCCCTAAATGGAATGACTCTATCAAACCCTTCCCCTCAAAGCTCAGGGAACCCCACAGAAGAGGAGGCAGGAGTCTAAGAGCAGAGAGAATGGAGGACACCAAGAAAACAAGGTCCTTTAAGTCAGTGGTTCTCAACCTTCCTAATGCTGCCACCCTTTCATACAGCTCCTCGTGTGTGCTGACCTGCAACCATAACATTATTTCTATTTCACAACTGTAATTTTCTAGTGTTATCAGTTGTAATTTAAACATCTGTTTTCTGATAACCTTAGGTGACCCCTGTGAAAGGGTCCTTCGATCCCCCAAAGGGGTTGTGACCCACAGGTTGAGAACCACTGCTCTCAATCAACATGAGCAAGGCTCATATGAACTCACAGAGGATGTGGTAGCATGCATAGGGTCTGATGCACAGGTCTGGCTCAGTAGAGCTCCCTCTGTCAGTGTTTTTATCACAGCAGCAGAAGGTAAAGTGGGGCAGAAATTATTACAGAGATTGGGGTCCCTATCAGCTCTTCAGTATAAAAGTTACCACAGAAAAGCATAAAATAATGAAGAAAATGATTTTTCTTTACAAACTACTTTTCAGCATATGAATAGTATTACAGTTTTGGTTAAGGAACTAATTATTATTTTTTGTTCTTAGTAACGGTAGTTTTTCCTAAAAGTTACAGGGATACAGGGTTTGCTGAACACCCCCCCCTTCATTTAACCATGGCACATTCTGATCACGTAGCATGAACAGAATCATCTCTGGCATTCAGGGTTTATTCAAACATTTTTTGAGGGACTGGAGTTAAAACCTGCTTAGCGGGGGCTGGGGATTTAGCTCAGTGGTAGAGCGCTTGCCTAGCAAGCACAAGACCCTGGGTTTGGTCCTCAGCTCTGGAAAAACAAAACAAAAGCAAACCTGCTTAGCAGTCTCAAATTCTCCTCAAGCCAGGCACATTTGCTCTTCTGCCTTAGTGAGTCTTTCCAGTGAGACCTGAGAAGATTTTTAGATGTTGTTAATGTCTTTTGCTATTTGTCCATGAGCTCAGAAAAATATGCTTATAAGGACTTACTTTTATTCTACATTAGTATTTTTAATTAACATACAAAGTAATATGTGGTTTCATTATGACATTTTCATTCACATGTGCCATTATATTTTGTTCCACTTCATCACCTGCCCCCCCCACCCCCAACATGTTCTCTACCCCTGTTTCTGGCTGACTCCCTTCTTCTCCCCAGACAGCCTCCTCTGATTTCATGGTACAAGTCCTCCAATGCCTTTCTTTTCATCTCTCTCAGGATCACTTTCTTCCTGCCATGATGTCTTTTATTGTTTCAACACATGCACACATGCACAACAAATTCATAGTAATGCATGCATGTATGCACACTGGTGCACACACAGGTGAACACACCCATGCACTCATGCATACATTCACAAACATGGAAATGTGTTCACGTGCACACATACACAGATGTGCACATAATTCACACATATGCTCCCACACATGCATGCACACTCATGCACACATGCACAGGTACATGCACACACACACACACACAATTTTAAATCTAGATTCCACATTGAGTGAAAACACATTGTATTTCTCTTTCTGCATCTGACTTACTCCACTTAATACAAAGATTTCCAGTTCTACTCACTTTCCCACAAAGGTCATGATTTCATTTTTCTTTACAGCTGAAGAAAATGCAGCTGGACCACTGCTTTACTCATTCATCTGCTGATGGGCATCTAGACTTGTTTCTTCCTTGGCTACTGTGAATCATGTAATGAACACTGATGTGTAAACAGTTTAGTGGTCTGTTGACTGAGAGTCCTTTGAGTGTATGACAGAGTGGGATTGCTGGGTTGTATAGTGGTCCTATTTTTAAATTCTGAGGACTCTCTATGCTTGTTTCCTAAGTGTCTGTATAACTTACGTTTCCATCAGCAGTTTGTGAGTTTTCTTTTCCCACATCTTTGCTAGGATGTATGACTGTTCCCTTCCTGGTAACTCTTGTGAGATGGAGTCTCAAAGCAGGTTTAGTTTCTTTTCTCACACTGGCTAAGGATGTTGAAAAATCTCCAAGTTTCTTTTTTTCTGTCTTTTGAGAATTATGTATTCAGTTCACTAGACTCCTTACTGATTAGGTATTTTGCTTTTTTGAGAGTTTAATTTTTTCAGTTCTTTATGTATTGTAGATAGTGATCCCCTGTCTGATACACAATTGGAAGATGCTTTTCCCCCATTGCATAATCTGTCTCTTCAATTTGGTGATTGTTTTCTCTGCTCTGAAGAACCTTTACATTTCATTGTCCGTTCTTGGGTTTATTTCATGTGCAGTAGGAGTCCTTTTCAGAAAGCCCTTAACTATGTCTATATCTTGATGTGTTTTACCCATGATAACACTTGGTAGTCTCAGTCTCAGGTCTTATATTAACATACATTATATTATTTATACATTAAAAACATATATTATTTATTTATTTATTTATTGAATTGATTTTTGTGCAGGATATGACCTAGGGAACCACCCTCACTCTTCTACATGTGAAGTCCAGTGTTTCTTGGCACCATTTATGAATGGGGTTATCCTTTTCACCAAGTATGTTTCTGATGAATTTTTAGTACTCAGGTGACTGTGATTTTGTGGGTTTGTTTATAGTTCCTCCATTTCATTCCACTGGTACAGATCTGTTCTGGTGCCAGGATCACACTGTTTTTGTCACTATGGTTGTGTAGTATGATTTGAGGTCAGATGTTGTGACAGTTGCAGTGTCTGCTCAGTATTTTTCTGGATACTCCAGGTGTTTAGTGTTTCCATAGGGATTTTAGGGTTGTTTCTCTAGTTCTTGGGAGAATGTCAGTGGGGTTTTGATGGGATTTACACTGAATATTAATTTCAGTAAGATAACACTTTTACAATACTAATTCTGCCAATTTATGAGCATGGGGGGTTTTCCCATCTCAGTCTTCTTCAATTTCTTTCTTTTGAGACAGAGTCTCATTTATGTAGACAAAGCTGCCTTCAAGCTCACAGAGATCTATCTGCCTACCTTGGGACTTTTGTCATGAAGACGTAATTTAATTTCGTCAAAGGTTTTCTCTGTATCTACTGGGATGGCCATGTGATTTCTGTTCTTCAGTGTTTTTATGTGTTGTATCCCACATACTCATTTGGGTATGCTGAATCATTCTTGTATCCCTGGAATGAAACCAACTTGGTCACAGCCTATGATCTTGTTGTTCTCTTGAATTCAGTTTGCAAGAATTTCATTGAAACTTTCTATGATATATATTAATCAGGACAATGGTAGCTTCACAGAATGAGTTTGGTAATGTTCCTTTCTTCCATATTTTCTGAAAGCATTTGATCGGTATAGGTGTTAGTTCACCTTCAAAGGTTCGGTGGAATTCCACAGCGAACCTTCCAGCCCTAGACTTTTCTCCATTGGGGGATTTTTAAAATTTACCACTTCAGTGTTGTTGATTTTTATGGATCCATTTAAGCTATTTAAATTCCCTTGATTTAATTTTGGTAGTTTGTATATGACAAGGAGGAATTTATCCATTTCTTCTAGATTTCCTAGGTGTTTGTTGTTCATTTGTTTAAGTTTTCAAAGTATTCCCTAATGGTTTTCTGGATGTCATTTGATTCTGTTGTAATCCTCCTCCTTTCATGTCTAATTTTATTAATTTGAGTCTTCTCTCTTTATTTCATTTAATTTGTCTATGGGTTGCCAGTTTCTAATTTCGAAGACCCAACTCCTCAATCGACCCTCTATGTCTATATGTCATTTTTTGATTTCATTAATTTCTGCCCTGACTGTTATCACTTCTTGTCATCTACTGCCTTGGAGTTGGCCTTGCTGTTGTTTTTCTAAGGACTTGAAATACACCACTAGTCAGACGCGCTCTCCGGTTCCATCCTTTATGTCTCTTGACTCTGTTTCTGGTCCTGGAGAACTGAGGCCGGAAGTGTGAAGTCAGAGCTAGAGCTTCTGGAGACATTGCAAGAGCAAGTGTGACTGGAGATACAGAAGGCCACCGCAGCCATGTACCTTTAGTTGAAGTAACACACAAAGAGATGCTTTTAGTTTTAATTTTTTTTTTTTTTTTTTTTTTGGTTTTTCGAGACAGGGTTTTTCTGTGTAGCTTTGTGCCTTTCCTGGAACTCACTCTGTAGACCAGGCTGGCCTCGAACTCACAGAGATACGCCTGCCTCTGCCTCCCGAGTGCTGGGATTAAAGGTGTACGCCACCACCGCCCGGCTTAGTTTTGATTTTTAAAGTAATATAATATTTTATTAATTCTTTAAGAATTCCGTATAATGTACCTTGATCATATTCATACCCCGGCTCCTCCCAGGGCCACTCCATCTCTCCCTTCCCACTTCATGTCTTTTTTTCAGAAGAGACTATTTCACGGCAGATGTCTTAATCTTCTGGCTCTTACAGTTGTTCTGGCCCCTTTTCTGAAATGTTCTCTGAGCCGACGGCATAGGGGTTGTGTTATGAATGAATGGAGCCTCCCATTAGGCCATTTAAACAAGGCAACTCTTGTTTTTCTGGCTTTTGTCCTTAGTAACCTTCTCAGCCCACAGTTAAAGCTGGTGGGACCATGCCCTGCACTTGATCCTCTGAGTTCCATGAATCTGGATTGAGAGAAGCAGCCATAAGAGAAATGGAAGACTTCTCCCTGGTCCTTGGATCTAAGACAGCTAAGCCCACCTTCTATCTCTGTTGTCAATGGATTTCCTCCTAGAGCTGGGAGGCTCCGTTTGAAAAATGACTACGATTATTATCCTTCTTGAACCTACAGGTCTTGTGAATTAACTGTGTTGTTTCTCCCCTCAGGAAGTAGAATGTATGTATTTTCATTTGATTCTGGGATTATCTCATGTATTTTGCCTAACAGAAGCGGTAGATTGACTGGCTGGGCTGATTCTTCCCTATATAGTCACTTGATTTCTGGAATCCTACTCAGGTACTGACTCTGAAAGGACAGGACAGCCTGCTGCCCACGGAAGGCAACCTAGTTAGCGAGTGCCCCGCTGACCTTGAAGCTGACCTTGAAGCTGACCGGGAATGTCTAAATGAGCCTGACAGAGACCAGAGCACTGACCAGCAGCAGCCAGTCTGGTTTCCCACTGGTAGAATTTCAAGCTTAAGCATTGCTATTTTAATCGACTATGTCTTAGAATGACTTCTCATGCAACAAAAGTCTACTGATGTCCCATAAAGGTTAGAGGTGCATCTACACGAGGAGTTACATCCATGCTTGAATGATCGCATCTGCCACATAAGGAAAGAAAGTGCAGAGAATGAGCCATACAGAAGAGAAGAGATACATAGGGAGGACTGTAGAGTGAGGTTGTTTCCAACTTTAGTGAACTCTAGGTATGTAGTCAAGTTTCTTCTTCGAGCTGCATCACTTAAAATTCAGATGAAAAATCTTTTCTTCAGCAGGCTTACACCCTGACCCCAAACTCACATAAACAGAGGGGAATTAGTCTCCAGTCTACTTCACAGGTGCCCAGATCCAGCTAGGTGCTTCCGAGTGACTGCCGCTGTGACCGAGTACAGTCTGGAACCAAGGCAGAGCCTCTGTGCCTCGTCTCCTGCCCCATAGGATCTCTCATCTCTTCTACAGTTTTCATCATTTATCTCTTTAACTGGGGTACACAGAGCTTTATCATATACCCATTTCAAGACAGCAGTCGCAGCCAAAGGTTTTGCATGGCCTTATAACTAATTTTCTCCCCATCTGAATTCTTAACAGGGAGAATCAGATTGGTCCTCGGTGGTCTTGCTAGGTATCCACGTGTATGGCAAATTCAATAAAATTACCCATGTGGGGGTGAGAGGTAGAGTACAATGGTAGCTGTCTGCTTAACACGCAGCGCTGGTTTCAATGTCCCCTTCCACCCCATTTCTTGGCCCAGGAAACTGAACTGCTCTTTTGAATGTCTACTTCCAGCAGGAGCCACCACCTTGAATTTGGAAGCTGTTATCTAACAGTAACCAGTGGATTTGACCGCAGCAGTTCAGCGAGGGGCTGACTTGGATACTTTACAGGACTAGAAACCCTTCAGATGGAGGGCTGGGCAGGGAATTGGAAAGACCAGCTAATAGACAGATTTTTTTTTTTTTCAGGTAGCCCACTCCCAGTATCCATAGCATTCTACTACCAGCAGGGTCTGTTTTCTTAAAAAAAAAAAAAAATTCACAGAAGTTACAATTTAGAAGGCTGGTTGTTAAGAAGCTCTCTAGAAAGTTGGGTGCTGGTGGTGCACACCTTTAATCCCAGCCCTCGGGAAACAGAGGTAGGCAGATCTCTGTGAGTTTGAGGCCTGCCTGATCTACAAATTGAGTTCCAGGATAGCCAGGGATGTTACACAGAGAAACTCTGTCTTGAAAAACAAAAACAAACAAACAAAACAAAACGAAACAAAAAGAAGCTCTCTCTAGTGGTAAGCTCTAGTTCTGTTTTTATGGGTTTTGTGAACTAAAAAATTTAATTACTGTTATATACACACCAGTTCTTTAATTTGCTATATAATGAGATTAAAAACCAAAACCAAAACCAAACTACCACATCTAATAATCATCACTTAAAATTGAGTTGAACCCTAGGAACTTGCTGGTTTTTTTTTTTTTTTTGAGACAAATAGCCCAGGTTGGCCTTGAACTTTAAATGTAGTTGAGGTTAGATTCTCTTATCTTTACCTTCCAAGTGCTGAAATTACAGGTGTATACCATCACCTGGGTAGAAATTGCTATTTTTGTTGGTAAAAGGTAACTGAATATTGGAAGTTACACATAGTTCAACCGAATATATTAAGGAGTATTTCAATTTGAGAAATAGGAAGAATGTAATTTTATAATAAAGGACTGGCTCTCTATAGGTGTTTAACTTAATGAAAAATTCACTACATTCTTTAATTTCCTCATTTCATTATGGATGACGAAAATGTCCTTCCTTCCTTCCTTCGTTCCTTCGTTCCTTCGTTCCTTCCTTCCTTCCTTCCTTCCTTCCTTCCTTCCTTCCTTCCTTCCTTCCTTCGTTTCTCCCTCCATCTCCCCTTTAACTTGGAGATAAGGTCTTGCTAAATTGGCCCAAGACCTTACACTTGTGAGCCCCTGTCTTGGCTTTCTCAGTAGCTGGGATTACAGGCCTGTAACAGTATGCTTGGTTTGATATCTCATGAGCCACACACAACCAACTCAGTAAACAAAGCAAACTAAACAAACAAACAAACAAACAAACCAAACCTCAAACATGACTGTAATGAAACGTGTGTGGGTGAGCCTTTCAGGGCCAGCCTGGTTACTTAGAACATTTCCCTGTGTCTTCTGAGGATCTTATACTATCGATGGCGACTTTCTCACTTGTACCCTACTTAGGATCAGGAGGCATGTTTTTACCATTTGATTCATCCAAAGAACATGGTCACTGTTACAAAAGGATCCTGGTGACATCCTGTGACGCTGGTGAATGAGTCCTGTCAACCACAAATCAAACGTGGTACCTTTGGTATCGTCTTTGATCAACCTTTGCATTTTTGTGGACAATCTTTCTATTATCTCCACTTCCTACACAAGGCACTTCGTCCCCTTTCCAGGCTAGATCCAGACAGTCTGTACAAGCCAACTTTGGTTATTAAAAACATCTTTCTAGCTCTTGGCACTACAAGAAAACCACTCCTGATGAAAAGGAAGTCTGCCCCATATGGCTTTGGAGAGAAGCACAATTTTTTTGAATTTACTGTACATGTGAAAACAATAAACAATTTGCATTTCTTTCTTTTTCTAGTAATTCAAACTCTAACCTAAGGGTTTTTACAGAATGGGTTTAGAAGTTTCTACGTTGCACCACTTTCTGAGATATTACTGATTCTTCGTGAAGTAACTGAACCTTAGCCAAGTCTCCCTCCCCTTCTCTCTCCCTCCCTTCCTACCTCTCGGTCTGTCTCTCTCCCTCTCCCCCATCCCTCCCTCTGTGTGTGTGTGTGTGTGTGTGTGTGTGTGTGTGTGTGTGTGTGTGTGTCTCCTGTAAATGCATGAGAAAAATATTTACTTAAATGTTAAGATGCGTTTGTGATGGCATTGAAGATGTGGTTTTGTCTCTACGGGGAATCAAACAGAAACAAGCTTACAGTTAACTCCTGATATCTGCGGTAATGAAAAACAGAATTTGTTCTGAAAGCCTTTAAGCTTTTTCACTTTAGAAATTAAGCTGAACCTTGACCTCCACTAAACCTTTTGCCACTGCAGCTAAATTCTTTCTCCCTTGTCCTTCTCAGCCAGATTCTGGGATAGTGAAGTGGCCAGGAGGCCAAAAGGACAGAATCAAAAGACTGACCTGAAAATCTCATGTTCCTCAGATTTTTTTTTCAATGCTTTGACTATTTGTGAGCAGAGGAAAGCACTCTGTACTAAAAAAGGATGCAAGTATTACTTTTTTAAAAGTAGACATCTTTTCTTTACAGTTTAAGCAGCAGCATCCAACAAATTTGCATCGGCTCCTTTCCCTACTCAGTTGCTAGTTACTGAGAGACTAAAGCGGTGGAAGGGTCTTCAGGAATTCTGCAGCCTCTTTAAATCTGTTCTATCAAGAGGGCATGAATCCAGATACAGCTGAGGGCAAACATGCAGCCATCGATCCACCTACCTCTAGCCATGAGCCTGCAAGGGCAAGGGCACATTTCATGAGGGTGAATTTCTAAGCCCTGGGAAGGATGAGCTGGTACACAAGGTCCCTATGTCCTCACGGCTCCCACAGGGGCTTATTACAGAGTATGAGTGCAGAGACTCATTTATTCTGGATCTGTAGTGTTTCCTAAAGGCTAGCAGCTCACACACAGGGCCGGTGTACGTTACAATTGTGTTGTCCAGATGTGTCGTTCCAATGATGTAAGTCATTAATTTATTCTGGAAGAATTACTATTCTCTGTTGAACAAGACTCAGAAGAAGACTTCTAGCTTAAAATAATTCCAGAGGATTTTATTACTCTCTGCCACTGACAGCAGTGATCATGACATAGTTCTGCAAAAACTTTGGAGACTACATATATACATATCTATGTGATACATTATCTATCTATCTATCTATCTATCTATCTATCTATCTATCCATCTATCTATGTATCTATCTATGTATCTATCTATGTATCTATGTATCTATCTATGTATCTATGTATCTATCTATCTATCATCTATGTATGTGTGTATGTATGTATATATCTCTCTATCTATCATCTACCTACCTACCCATCTACCCATTCATCTCATCACATCCTATATAGGATTGTGGTAGAGTTAAGGGAGTCCTAATTAATGTAAATTAGAGAAACTGAAAATACCACATGAAATGATGGTTATAAATATTGTAATTAGGCCCAGATGGTTCTTTTTGTAGTAGGAGATTTTTCCCAGACAGCCAAGAGATTGTTTGACCATCAAAAGGGAAGACAAATTAAGCCCCTGTTCTGTTTCCTTATTCTCAGAACTTTTTGGGAACCTTGCTGTATAGGCTTTGTGATCTGTCCATTGAGGCAAAGAAGATGGCGTGTTCTTCATAACACAGATGTCCTGAGATACAGCATCTACCACCCAGAACTGAGGGCTTCGTGTTCTTGCAGAACCTTTCCCTCTCCATGTCCTGTCTGCTAAGAATGCTCATTGCCTTGGGGGAACTGTCTCAGGGATCTCAGGGTTTCCCCATCATTTGCCATAGGAAACCAGACCGTCACCAAATGGAAGCTCTAGTTCCCATGAGAACAGCCAGGTGGGGCAGGAGCAGTGGTGTCTTCAGACGGTCCTGTTTGTCACAGAAAAGCAGGGAAAATCAACCCCCCAAAGAACAAAGAGCTGATTGCCAGCAAGGCTGCTGTCTTTAGTTTTTTAGACGACATCATGGTTCCTTGGTATCTCTCACAGAAAACTTGTCAGCGAAAATACTTCTCCTTCTCTTTCTCTCCACCAACAAGTTTTACCCACTCAACTACTTAATTGGTTGCAGCTAGTGGTCTGGAGAATGCAGACACACCCAATCTTTTCTCATAACCGATTTCTCTAAATCTGTAAATCTGTGTTTATTTGTTGTGGAGATCCAAGATTCTTTTTTTTAAATATTCAAAATCTTTCCATTTTTAAGTAGATATATTAACATACAAAATCTGTTTCTCTTTTACTCAAAAAAAAAAAAAAAAAAAAAAAACCCCAGGAAAACAAGTCGGCCCCCTTGCCAAAAAAAAAAAAAGAAAAAATCCCAAATAAGTTAATTACTTTCGGGCAATTGGCACTTAGTTCAGAATGGAGTGAGGCAAGCCTTACCTTGGAGGCAGATGTTGAGTTTAAAAGGCACATGTGGTTAGTGAGGAACGGAATAGCAAGTTTTTTGCTAACTTTTCAGGTTTATTTATGAGAAGGGTTAAAGATGTAAGTTTATATTTAATATTTAGGTGAATAAATGATATAATTTTCTCCCTCTTTCTAGATCAACACGTTCATCACATTTTTCTTTTACTTTGAAATAGTAACATACTAAAACTCACCCATTTTATAATAAATGTAATATGTAGACTGTAATATGGAGTTGACTAGTGAGTGACACTAAAACCAGGTTTTCTCATGGGTTAGAGATGAATGTTTTGATGTAAAAATCAGATCTTTTAACAGAAAGCGGGCTATTTTCCAGATCATGTGAAGCAGCCAGCCTTTGTCTCTGTCTCTGTCTGTCTGTCTCTCCTTCCCTCCCTCTCCCTCTCTTTGACATAAGGCCTTGCTCTGTAGTCCTGGTTTACCTGGAACTCACTATGTAGACCAGGCTAGCCTTACTTATAGCAATCCTTCGGCCTCTCCCTCCTAACTGCTGTGACAACAGGTATGCAGCAGTGTGCCTGACTCTCATTCTTAGTTTTACATGAAACATCTAGGGTAATAAGCAAAGTATCTTTCCCTCTTTCAAAATACCTAAATGACCACAGAGGGTTGCTACTTTTGTTTTAATATTAACAAAAAAATAAATGTAAATTTGAAAGAGAAATATGTATCTCATGAGTTTACACAAAACCATTTTATTTCTTCTGTCATAATTTATATTTCCCCCCAAAGAGTAGCTTACTTTTATAGCTAACTTAATAAACACCAGTGCGTGAACATTGACCAACCAGAATTTTGTCTACAACTTGGCATTTTCATATTAACTTCAAGTTAATATTGATTAGTTAGTCAATGGTTATCAAATGCCTGAGTACCACAATACCTTGCAAGTTATAATACACATATTATATTAAATTACAAAATTTTATTAATATTCATATATTTTAAAAATTAAATATTGATACTAATTCTTGATACCAGGCTTGTGTCATGTGTTCATATAGATTCTTATGGCCTTGTGATTATTATTCTATTTGGTAACTTCCTGGTAGAGATGATTTAACCTCAGCATGTTTTGGAACATAGGAGTACTAAAATTGGTCATATTAGAACTATGAGAAATTGGGAAAGTTATCACAGTTTTATTTACATGTAGAAGTTAAGAAGTTACCTCCATAGAAGCAGAGAATAGGATCAGTATTACTAGAATTTGTGTGGGGAAGAGGGGATGGAGAGGGGACAAGAGAGGATAGAGAGGAGACAGAAGGGATAGAGAGGAGATAAGAGGGGATAGAGAGGAGACAGAGGGGACAGAGAAAAGGCAAGAGGAGATAGAGAAGAGACAGAGATGGGATAGAGAAGAGATAGAGAGGAGTGGTTACAAGGTGCACAAGTGCAGCCAGGAATGATTGCTGATGTTCTAGCTCAGTAGAAAAACAGTTGTTGTCAATGACGGTGTATTTCAACATAGATAATAGAGGCGGCTTTGGATATTTCCCACACAAAGAAATGATAAATTTTTGATGTGATGGACATACTGGTTACCTTTTTCTAAACACTATATACTGTGGGATACATTGAGGTGTCACATTTCATCCCATCAGTATCTAAGATTGTCAATTAAAATGTTTAAAAATAAGGTTTGTATTGCTTATCACAGAAAGACTAGAACAGTTATGAAATGTTATTTGTTAATGCCATGTGTAGTATTTAACACCCTTAAAGTCAGCATTTGGATTAAGAATTATCTAAATCATTTACTCAAATTTTTACTCATTTATTTGTTTGCTTTCCAGCAACATGATATGGAGTGTCTGCTATGTTCCACTTACTCTGGCAGATGCCAAGACACATCAGTGAGAACTTCAGGCCTTTCTCAGAGTCCGCTGTGATACCTTCTGTGAACTTCAGAATTCTGACATTTTCAGATCTAGGAACCATTCACTTGTGTCACAGAGGCTAAGTTTCTGGTGGAGGCCGGGGTGAAGACAATGATTACTTCTGTTTCTTCCTCATGCTCCTGAACCTGGAGGATAGAGGGGAGGACAGGGACCACCACAGAGGGCTGTTCCAGGAGGAGGACTCAGTGTCCTGGAAGAGGACTCAGTGTCCTGGGAAAAGGAGCCTATCTCTGTGGAGGAGGGACCATGTGTGAGTGTCCTGTGGAGATGACGATTGTGTCAAGGAAAAACATTGCATTGCCTTGGCTTTCAGTTATTGGCAGAAAGTCAATACTAGCCTGGGAAAGAAACAAGAAACATTTCAGGAAAGTACCTCTGAGTCGACTTTTGTTTCTTGAACTTTTTCTTTTCTTTTCTTTTCTTTTCTTTTCTTCTCTCTCTCTCTCTCTCTCTCTCTCTCTCTCTCTCTCTCTCTCTCTCTCTCTCTCTCTCTTTCTGTTTGTTGTTGTTTAAAAACTGTGTCTCCCCTTTCTGGAATGAGAAAAAATCCATGCTTTCAGGTCAAAAATAAAGGAAGGTCTTCCCTGAGTGAATGCCTGTGTTTAGCTCTTTGCAAGTTTAGAACTTCTTGGGTGTAGCCTCAGTCAAATGGGTGAAAATCATGACCACAGGTGCTTTTGGATGTGAAGATGTACCATGGATTTGTTAGGGAACTAAAGGGGTTATGATAGACTGCATGGATTTCAGTGCAATGTTCTTTTTACAGTTGAATGTGATGCAAACAGATAATTAGTGATGTGGTTGCTGGACAGTCTGTGTTTGCTCACCCACAGGTGGAAACCAGGTGCTAGAATCAATGGTTCCGCCCGTCACCGAGAGATGTCCAGTCAACTCCTCAGGTGCTGATGAGGTGTCAAAGCTCAGGAAACATGTTCCTGAAAGAGGCCAGCAATGCACATCTGAAACTTGGGTAACAGGCAGATGGTGTTAGGAGAACATTCCTTTCCGTGAACAAGCAACTCAAATAGGGAAAATGGAAAAAAAGGTTGAAAGAAACAGATACATAGAAAAATTAAATGCAATAAAAAAGAACTCATGCTCTACTACCTACCTATTTTAGTCTGGAGTGTGTGTGTGTGTGTGTGTGTGTGTGTGTGTGTGTGTGTGTGTGTGTGTCTCACATGCATATATGTATATGTTATGCTGTTTATGGATATTATACTTTAAGATAAGAATGTTGACAAAGAGAAAGAGAAATGATGTTCAAGATGCAGATGAAATGTCCTTAAAGAGGTGGACTGTTTTAGACCATATAACAGATAACACTCCCAGTGCTCAATGAATCTAGCGTGTGGCCCTGAAGATAGAGCCTTGATTGTACTTGGGTTCAGTGGTCCTCTGACTATCTTTGGCAAGAGTAGGTAAAGAAGATTGTACTCTAACACATCAACCTGTCGGATCAGAGGCTATGATGGACCACACCAAACCTGCCTTTCCACCATGGTTGGCATGTACTATAAAGGTCTAGGCTGTTCTCTTTAATACTGAGCTCTTCCAGGTTCCATGAAGGGTGCAAAATGAGCATGTGTGTCTCTGTCATGCTCACATACATTGTGGTGTATATATTGAACAATAAAATGGAAAAACATTCAGTTCTTTTGAATAAATCTACAGTTATTTGATAGCATGAGTCAGTTACAAAGTAGTGTTCAGTTACATGATTTTATGTTGCTTTTCTCATCACTGCAACAATGAAAACCATTTAAAGAAGGAAGAGTCTGATTTGACTCACAGCTTGAAGATGCTGTACCTCATGTCTGAGAAGGCCGGGCCGCAGGAGTCTGAGGCTGCTGGTCACATTCATCAGCAGTCAGGAAGCAGAATGCTGGTGTACACCTCCTTCTTCTCTTTTTATTGAGTACAGGACCCCAAGGGGATGCCCATATATTTTTGTTTTGTTTTGTTTTGTTTTGTTTTGTTTTGAGACAGGGTTTTTCTGTGTAGTTTTAGTGCCTGTACTGGCTCTCACTCTGTAGACCAGGCTGGCCTCAAATTCACAGAGATCTGCCTGGCTCTCCCTTCTGAGTGCTAGGATTAAAAGCGTGTGCCACTGCTGCCCAGTGGGGCTGCCCATATTTAGGGAAGATCTTTCCATGTCTATTAACTTAGCATAGAAACTCCCTCACAGACATGTCCAGAGATTTGTTTCCATAGTACTCTAAATGCCATCAAATTCCACTCGAGATAAAGCACCACAATTACTTTCTTCTCAGAACTCTGATAGAGTTAGAGGGATTTTCAATTGCCCTAAGGAGTGTGTAATTTTGCCAACTTATTTTAAAATGTGACGCAATGAAGTCTGGAGAAGTGACTCAGTAGTAAAGAGTGTGTCTTGCTCTTCCAGAGGACCTGAGTTCAGTTTCCAATATCCCCGTCAGTTGGCTCACAACCATTTATTTGTAGCACCAGTTCCAGAGCATCCAACATCCTCTTCTGAACCCTGTGGGCATTCACAATTATGTGGTACACACACACACACACACACACACACACACACACACACATACACACACACACACCAAATGTTTAAAATTTGATGAACTAAATTCTTTAGTTTTGTATGTAACAATTACATAGAGATTACATTAGCAAAGACTTCACTAAGCATTTAGTATATACAACCTGTACGTTCATCTAGGCCAAATGACTCAACGATAGGAAATTTATTTATAAAGGAGTTTTATAGAGGGCAGAGGAAGTAAGAGACTGGACACGGACCGTGAAGATGAAAGTCGAGAAGTGGCTGTAGTCACTGTTTTCATGGGATATTGTGACCATGCCCTGAGTGCACCCTATATATCTTAGCTGCGCAGGTGGCCTGTGTATCATCTTCAGATGCCAGCTGATGTTTTCATTCTTATGTTTTAATGCCCCTCACTCTGACTTTCTGATTGGTTTTAGCTGCATGAGCCTTCCACGACACCGGAGCAGGTCATGTGTTGGGTGCCAAGAATGATGTGAGCTGGTGTGGAGAATTTGGAGCATGTTCTGGGAGATGTCTAGTGACGTTTCTGGAGCCTAAGGTTTTGTCTTTCATCAGTGGAAGATGGAATGCAGTCAGCCAAGCAACATGGTGGTTGCACTCATGATGAGGTATATTCCTCATCTTTCACTGGTAAGCAGAGCCAGGGGGTGACTTACAGCGAGGAATAGGTTTGCATGGACCTCTGTTTACCCACAAGGTAGTTAAAACATTTGCACTGAGGCTACAATTTCCATGCCCCCATCCTTACCAGAGCAGACATTTGTATGATGGATGTGCCAACCTGATCCCCTCCCACGCTGGTGTCATTCCTGGAACAGCGAGGCAGCCACCGCTAAGTAGTCCACAAATAAGCTCGGCTAAGAATAGTGTCTTATTTCTAGACCCTCCACATGAGAAACTCAACACCCTGTTGGAGTCAGATAAGCAGAACTTGTTCTGAGAGCGACGTCCAAGTGAGACCGCAGAGGACGGAGCCAGATGGAGTGAGTCTAAGTGCAGTCAGCTTTGCCGGATGCTGGACCAGACTGGAAAGTGCCTTTGATATGCTGCTGAAGGGCTGCCTGTCAGGACCTCAGGGATCGGGAAAACCCTGATGAAAACTGTGCCCAGCGACCAGATGAAAAATTCCCACTAACGTCTCACCACTTGTTAGATGCCAAATAAGAGACGCCGATATCTCTGTCACGTGTTCTACTAAAATATCTTGGAAAGTTAAAGTTCAGTCTCAAGTCTTCAGCCACAAAGTTATACTTTCTTTAGCTATAATTAATTTTATTATTTTCTTTTAAAATAAGAATATGATTGGCAATTTTTTTTTTCCCCCGGAGACAGGGTTTCTCTGTGTAGCTGTGTAGCTTTGTGCCTTTCCTCAAGCTCGCTCCGTAGACCAGGCTGGCCTTGAACTCACAAAGATCCGCCTGCCTCTGCCTCCCGAGTGCTGGGATTAAAGGTGTGTGCCACCACCACCCGGCATCTGGCAGTTTTGAACAAAGCATTTTTAAGTTATTTTCCATCCCTTCATCTCACTCAACCTTTGAGCCCTCCTTTGTCCTACTTAAGCGTGCTCCCCATAACTTGCCCTCACCCATGCTTTCTTAATAGGTTCAATTTATAAAATTTGCCCCTAAACTTGCTATAATTTTGCCATTGATACTATCCTTGATTTCCCCACCTGAAGACCTTGAGATAGCAAGAATCATCATCCCATTTCCATTGGTGGCAAGCAGAGGCACAGATGAGTGCCCTCTTGGGTTTAGATTTGGTACATGACAGCTCTGGATGTAGCTACTGTACGTCTGTTCTTTTCCCCACTGTTCCACAGCGGCTTTGTGCCCGTGACTCCATGTCCAAGCCTTCATCCCCTCAGCTGTTCTTTCTCATGTATATTTGTTTTCATTTAGCAAAGAAAAGAAGTCTTTGAGGCTATAAAAGAGTCTCAGTTTACAGCGCAGTATTTGAGGCAAACATGTGAAGTTTCCCCAGGACTTAGAAGGACCGGTCATATTGATAATTGTTCTCACATGACTCTCTACAGTCAGGAGAATATTGTGATAGCCTTTCTTCCACAGCAGTACCTCTATCGTTCCACCACTGAACATACATGGTTTGCATTTAGACTGCCTGGTGCTGTCTGCTCTGGCCTAAATTATTCTTTCCAAGTTAGAATGTTTTTCCTTCTTTGGCATCCATTAAAAATCATCGGCAACATGGCCATCCTCCAGAAACACTTCTGTAATGTTAACCACAGGACTTGGTGTCTAAAAATAAGAATTGAAAAAGAGATTTAAGTTAATGCCCAGAAAGAAATCTTTCCATGTGTTTTTACTGGAATTTGGTAAGTCCTATTCTAGGCAAGAGCGTGTGGGTGCTGTTCCTGTACCCATTCCTTTTCATCCAGCTTCCGTATTAACCATTTTTCGTTCTTTGCTGAAGGTCATGTCAGTTCAGACAGGGTTCTGTTTCACTCGGAGCTTGTAATGCACTGTGAGCAAGCTCCTCACTAATGGTTCCCAAGTTTTTGAAGTTTATATGATCTGCTGGCCATCATTTGTTGCCTTCTCTATGGAACTGATTAAACTCACCAAATGATGCAACATGAAACAAAATAGTTTGGGAATGGTGTGGGCAGTTTAAAATTTGTTTGAAATTTAGTATGGACATTGTAAAATAAATAAATTCAGAATTAATTACTTGGGATCACCCCTCCTCCCATTCTTCTACCAAAAACTCTTCCAGCTCACTTTACAAGAATGATTATTTCCTAAAATAAATCATTCTTATTTGCTGTTTATTAATCCGTACTCAGCATTTCTATCTATTTTTCATTTTTCTGAGTTTCAAGGCCATGGTCTACTTGTGAAACTCTCTAACCAGTCCAGTCTTAGACTTTCTCAAATGTTCCAGACCTAGTATGCTATTAATCATTCTTCTCACTCCTCCTCCTTCCCACCATCCTTCCTTTTCTGTCTTCCTTCTTTGTCTTCTTGTGAACACATGAACTATCACAGACAGCTTCTAGGGCAGGATGTTAAGTACTAGTGATAGATACAGGAACTTTTTCTGGGATATGGAAAAAATAAAAATATACTTCATCCAATGACAAGACAGCACTTTGTTTGTTTTGTTTTTTGTTTTCCAAGACAAGGTTTCTCTGTGTATCTTTGGCATCCTGGAACTCACTCTGTAGGCAAAGCTGGCTTTGAACTCCCAGAGATCCGCCTGTCTCTGCCTCCCCAGTGCTGGGATTAAAGGGTTGCACCAGCACATCCGATAGCACACTATTTAACAGACGATGATTCCTGACTTCTTTATTAAATTATACTTACAAAGTTTACATGTAGTTGGAGAAATGTCACAGGTCTTCAATCTTTAGAGTAACTGTTTTTATTCCTAGCCACTTCTGGAGGCCCATGACTGCCCATGCACTGTCAGCAGTAAGGCAAAATGCTTAGTCACTCCAGGGCCTTACATCCTACATAATCTATGTGCAGAATGGTCACGTATTCTATGTGAGTGTGTGGCGTAACTACATAAGCCCATATATGAGTGTGTGAAGTGACCTATAAAAGCAAGCTCTACTCACTCCCTGCTCTCTCTTCCTTTCGCCAGAGGTAGTGCACCTCTCTACTCTACTCACTCCCTGCTCTCTCTCCCTTTCGCCAGAGGTAGTGCAACTCTCTCTGTCTCTCTGTCTCTGTCTCTCTCTCACTCTCTCCACCACTCACCACACCTTTCTTTCGGTAGGCCTACCCACCTCTGCCCTTTCCCTTCCCTAATAAAAACTCTTATAGTGGGTTCCGTTGTACCTCACGTTTTCTCACACCCAGGTGAATAACGCAGACATATAAATAGCATTGGTGCTGACACCAAACAGGCTTTCTCAGCACCCTGTGCCGGGATCCTGAGCCCAGGATGGTTCATCTGCAACTGCCCACTTTCCATCCGCCAGGCCGCTGAATCACTTTGCACAACCCCAGCTACTTCGATGGGTGAGTTTCCCCTTCACCAGTCAGCATAGGCAGTTCCCTGGACCCAGGGGAACGACTGTCAATTGTCCGGCATCCCTCTAGTGTCCTTGGAACTGGGGGTACCCCCATCCATGGTCTTCAGCTGCTACGGTCAGCCCCCATTGCTGACTGGCACCCCTGGCTACTCCCCATGACGGCAGCTGAAGCCTTGTTTTGTTCATTTCTCGTTTCTGGGACCCTCATCCTCGTCCTCGGGCTACCACCCCCACCCTCACTCTTTGCTCAATGACTGTCCATCTCCCACGGGAAGCCTCGGGTAGCCATTACAGTATCGGCGTGATCCATTTCTGCTGTGGGATGGTCTGTATGTCAAGTGTGTCGCTGATTGGTCAATAAATAAATCACTGATTGGCTATTGGCTAGGCAGGAAGTGTAGGCGGGACAAGGAGGAGAATAAAGCTGGGAAGTGGAAGGCTGCGTCAGAGACACTGCCAGCCACCACGATGAGAAACAGCATGTGAAGATGCCGGTAAGCCACGAGCCACGTGGCAAGGTATAGATTTATAGAAATGGATTAATTTAAGCTGTAAGAACAGTTAGCAAGAAGCCTGCCATGGCCATACAGTTTGTAACCAATATAAGTCTCTGTGTTTACTTGGTCGGGTCTGAGCGGCTGTGGGACTGGCAGGTAAGAGAGAATTGTCCTGACTGTGGGCCAGGCAGGAAAACTCTAGCTACACATCTCCTTCCTCGTGGACACCAGGGCCACTTACTTGGTCCTGAGGGAGTTTTGGGGACCCACCCTTCCTTCTCATCTCCCTATTATCGGGGTAGGAGGACAGCCTTACCTATCTCATCAGACCCCACCACTTAATTGTATTTTCAGGAGTATCTTTCTTACCCACACATTTTTGGTCATGCCAACTTGCCCTGGGCCCCTAATGGGAAGAGATTTTTTTTAGCCAAGGTAGGAGCTTCCATTTCATTTGCTCCCCCCATTCACCTGACCCCAGACTCGCCAGCAGCTCCTCTCCTCCCGCTCCTAGCCTTTTACCCCACCGCCAACCTAGGGGAATTCCTCCTCATACACAGTGACACAAACATGGCCCTGCTCTCTTAAGTTCCAGAGGACACTGAGATCAACTGCCTTGTCTCCAATTCCAGAAGAATGAGGCTTCATCCCACAACCATACTCAACCCCACTGGATTGGGAACCCCATATATTTTTCTTCCTGATTCCCTCTCCATGTTCTTCTGTCTCTACTGACCACATTCTGCTTCATTAGTTTCCCTCTGTGTCTCTAATAACATATTCAAGTTTCTAATTGACTACTCAGCTGACTGTTACAGGACCACCATCAGCCACAGAGCCGGAGGCACAAGGACCGTCAAATATACTCATGTGGGAGTTGACTTGGACTCACCCAGACAGGTCAGATCCAAACTGTCAGATCCAAGCAGCACTGGACAATTCCACAGGGCTCAAAACAGCAGTGAAGACAATCGTTACCTCAGAATGTCTGGCTAACTCAAGAAAAGCCCCCCACCCTCAAATTAACTGACGCCTACCAAGTCAGCTGGAAACAGTTCTGAGAGACTCAGTGCCCCCATTCCTGGTCACCCTCCACCTCTAACCCCTTACTTTTCATAATAACAGAAAGGGTGGAATGTTATTATCCCTAGCCTTTTCTGGAGTCACATGACTGCATAAGTGCTGTCAGCAGTCAGACAAAATGCTTAGTTACTCCAGGGCCTAACATCGTACTTAATCCAGGCAAAGTGTGATTGCTAATCTGCATGCAGCATGGTCACGTGATCTACGTGCATGCATGGCATAGCTGCGTAAGCCCATATACACATGCTCGAGGTGACCTATAAAAGCAGGCTCTACCCACTCCCCGCTCTCTCCCTCTCTCCAGAGGTAGCACACACACCTCTCTCTTTCCTTCCCCTACCACACTTTTCTTTTTAGTAAGCCCCCCTCCACCCTTTCCCTTCCCTGATAAAAACTCTTATAGTGGGTTCTGTTGTACCTCGTGTTTTCTTGCTCCTAATAAGTAACACCGACCAAAAAAAAAAAAAAAAAAAAAAAATCAGGACAATTCTGTAGTGTTCTCTTTCCTCAATAGTCTGTAAATGCTATTTTACACCTTTGAGCATATTTAGATTTAGGTTAACGGGTTTAGTTAAACACCCAGGTTTGGAATGTGTCAGCCTTATTGCGCTTTTTCTAAAAGAAATTTTAGTTTCTTACTTTCTTGACTATCTTGTCTGATGAAGATTACTATAGATTCACACAGACATAAAAAACTTATTTTTATCCAGAATGACTTTGCTCGATGTCTTTAGGACCCAGGTATTTCTTGTAGGGCCTTTTTTGGGTTCATAGTTTATGATATCCAAAGCTGTAGCTTTGATTTTGTGATGCTGGTCACAGAACCAAGGCCCTTGCTCATACAAAACACATGGTCTATACATTGAACTACATGCCAACTCAGAGTTATGACTTTCACATTTATGTAAATCAGTTAAAATATATTGGCATTTTCAATAACATAGTCTTAGAAGTTTCCCAGGTTGACCTTTATCAGTTTTCAAAATGGTGACTTTTCTTTCACCAAGTAGACCGACCCTGTTGGACCCAGTGAATCAAAAAGGAGGACTCAGTTCTTGTGAGTCAAAGTCCAATATTTGCTCTTTTGTCCCATTAGGCTCTTACTATTTGATTTATTTCAAAGAGACAAGAACTCATGCAATCTTGCTAATATGACAGAAACAATTATCTTTAAAATTCTCATAGTTTCTGCACATTCGCTTGATTCCTATTCATTCTTCCCATTCTTAATCGTGTCAGGATGAAGGTGAAATTCAAGTAAAATTTTCATAAAAATATGAGTATGTATGAGTATGCCTGCTCTATGACCTCTGGTAAGCCCAGACACCTGTGCTGACATTCTCCACTGGCTAGCTTGGTTGCAAGCCGCAGATGACCTTGTGGACAAATTCCCCATTTTATTATCCTTAGTGCTCTTCCAGGCACTGGGAGGAGCTGTGAAATCTTCAGAAACAATTCCAAGTTAGTAGATTATGCTGCCAACCCTTTCCCAGCAGATACAGATGCGGGTGGTGGTCTGTAGATTTCCGAGGTATTGTCACTGGGACTTTCTTGAGCAGAAATGTCATTAGCACATCCAGCTGTGGCAAAGACAAGCATGCTTGTACTTCCAGGGAAGTCTGTCCAGCTTCCTCTGGCATGGGGACTGTCTTGTATCATCACTGTCTCGTGTATGCTCCAAGGGGCACAGTATTTGTGCCCATCACAACAAGCTGTGTATGACATGAAGGAAATATGACAACCAGCTTCACTTCTTCCTGCCTTCACTGATTGGCAACACCTTTAGAAAGGCATAAACCTAGAACCCAGTCTCTTCGATTAAGGACAATACCTGCCAGTTGCTGATAATTTAGGAATCCTTAGAGATGACTTGACATTTTATTATAGTTGAGTCATTTTTAAAATCTTGGGTTTGGCATATGTTGAGTTTTGGGTTTGTACAAGCAATGAATTTGATGTTAGTCAGAGCCTCCCAGCTTCAAGTACTGGAAGAAGATGAGGACAAAGAGGGCACAGACAAGGACTCCCCGTGGTCAATGCTTTTGTGTCAATTTTGCCCACTCTGAGGTCCTCTGATGTAGAGCTTGGTGAGCTTGAGAAGTATACGTCCGCTGGGATGGCACGCAATTAGACCTCACAGATGATCCGTCACACAGTCTGCAGTCCTTTGGTAAACTGAGCATGGGGCTTGTCAGAAACATTTTCCTCAGTGCGCTAGTGTGTGCCCCGTAAGGGAAATTTAATCCATATGTGTCAAAGATTCATTTACACTTAAATCACTAAAGCATTGTTCTGAGCTTTTGATGTCTGACAAGTCTTTTGACTTTTTCCAAGCAGTTCTCAGTGCCTTGCCAAGGGCAGTCCTAATCCTCAACAGTAGAAAATGCAGGTTTCCTCTTTGACGCTCAACTCCTTTGCCTCCTCTCTGGGAAAAGTTCTTTCGCAAATTCACATTTACCTGCCTCTGTTTCAAAATGCCTGAAGGCAGTTGAGCTGTGGAAGAGGACAATGTGATACAGGGTGATTTCCACATCTGGCCCCGATTGATGGGGGGCCTTCAGGGCCTGTTTTCTAACTTGGCAGGGGGCACAGGATGTCTTTTCCTTTCATTTACCTCTACTCACTGAAGGCATTGTGTTCTGCAAACACCAGAATATTCTATATTCATCTGGTCTATGGTAACAGAAGGAAGGAACCTGGTCTCGTGGGAAGGATTTGGGGGTCAACATATTAAAGAACATGAATGCTCAGAGAAGGAGAATTACATCTGTGTTCTTCCAGGCTGGGAGTTACTCTACTATAGGATTCACCAACAGTCCTTAAGTCCCACAGTCTGCAAGAGTCCAGTAGTCTGTTAGTAAATAGAGATTGCAGATCTGCTTGGTGTAGGTATTCTGTCTAGCTAGAACTATCAGTCCCTGGCCCCCATTTCAATAACAACTTCTATTACTTGGGTTGGGTCTGGTTCCAGGATACTGTGGCTGCCTCCTTAAGGAACTTCTTTTGAATTTTGCCTCCTTATTTTCATTTGGCATTTCCCATGATCTCTTTCTCTTTACCTTTTCTGCTCACAAAGCATCCTAAATCTTCCTGTCATTGAGGAAACAGGTGATAAATTTAGTTCTATGGAGTGCTTATTGAGAACATACTGTTTCTTAAACATTGTTGACAGCTAGAGGTAGAACATGTCTCTTACATTTCTTTGCATGTCCCTAGTGCCTACAACAGTGCCTGACATTCTATTGTTGTGCAAGTATTGTAATGTTTACTGAATAAATGTAGTATCTGTGTCCATGAAAGAGCAGAGCCGATTGTAAAAGGCTGAAACTCAATCATGAAATATCAGTTGTAGATTGAGCTTCAATACTCTTGGCTTTTTTTATTTCTTCTAATTATTTTACCTTTTAAATCCCGACTCCACACTAGCATGTACATTAACTAACGACAGCCCATGGACTAATAATTTTAAGTGAAAGTTTTTACACTGCAGTCTGGTCACCCCATTTACTGAGGACAGAATGAGATTGGCCTTTATCTGCAGACTGGTAAACTTGCATGAAGGCAGTGTGTAGTACCATTATCCACTTCCTGTGGTAGTCTTGTCTTTTCTTTATGGAGTGATATTTTGTTGTGGAATATTTGTTTAACTATGCAAAGATGTGTTGCATTTGCTTAACTATGTAAAGATGTGTTGCATTTGTTTAACTATGTAAAGATGTGTTACATTTATGTTGCAGAATATTTGTTTAACTATGCAAAGATGTGTTGCATTTGTTAATGTTGCAAAATATTGGTTTAACTATGTAAAGATGTGTTGCATTTGTTTAACTATGTAAAGATGTGCTGCTATTTTACCTTGCCTCCCTAAGGCACCTGATTGGTCTAATGAAAAGCTGAACAGCCAATAGTGAGGGAGGAGGTATAGGTGGGACTTTCAGGCAGGGAGAGTAAGTAGGAGGAGGAATTTAGGCTCAGGGAAAGAAAGAAAAAGAGATGCCAGGGAGACACCAGGGGCCAGCTAGTCAGACACGGAGGAAGCAGGACATACAGAATGAAAGAAAGGAAAAAAAAACCCTGAGGCAAAACCTAGGGAATATGAACAGGTTAAATTAAGTTAAAAGAGCTAGTGGGACAAGCCTAAACTAAGGCCAAGCTTTCATAATTAATAATGTCTCTATGTCTAGATCTGGGGGTTTGTTGGCAGTCCCAAGAAAATTCCGACTACAATATTTCTTCTTTATAATGTGAGGGTTAGACTATGTTACAAGCTAAATGTGAAATGTCCTCTACAAGCTCATGAGTTTGAACACTTGGACCCCAGTTCGTGGCACTACACTGGGAGGTGACACCTTATGGGAAGAAATGTGTCACTGGGGCCAGATCATGAGGTTTATAGTCTAGTCCCTCTTCTTGTCTAGTGTCTACTTCCTGTTCTACATGTGTGCGTGTGTCAGGGGTGGGGGTGTGAGGAATGCCAGCAGCATGCACTTGCCACGACAGAACTCCCTGACACCATGCTTTCGCTGTCATGATGTAATTGTGTTTGTGATTGTTCTGTCTCCTGGCTAGAAAAGCAATGAATATATATTGGTTCAGATGTTCTGGGCCTTTTGCACCTTCTAAGCTGTTAAGTCCTTAGGAAGGCTCAGGATTACAGCTATTTGGGACAGTGACACAGCTAGGCTGTGTCTGGACACCCCTGCTGAATACACCTTTATTCTCTTGTTCTGTCTGATATTTGATCACAGTCTCAAGAAGAGATAACTAATCCACACATCAAAGCATTTGCTCCAAAACCTAAAAGAGCAAAAATCTTTTAGAGTATCCTGGGAGCATGCTTGCTGGTGAATAGAGGCTGTATGGTAGAATTTCATCTGGGACTTGCCTTCATTGATATCATGTACTTAGTGACCGAGGGGGAGGGGTACCCCATTCCTACTCCCTGCTAACTAATAGATGCTACCCATAATTGCCAAACAAATGTGATCATGTTGGTTTGCATGAGTTCTCAAAACTGGTGGAGACCAGCAGGGAGTCCAGAAATAGCCTCGAGGTGCCATGCTCCCAGATAGCTGCAATACCTCTTGTTCCCAAAGTTCTACAACTTTCCCAAACAATCACCAGTTGGGGACCAAGAGTTAAAACAGTGAACATGTGGGAAACACGTCACATTAAACTGTTATATTACATCCCTAGCCCCTGTAGCCTCATTGTCGTCTCAGAATGCAAAATGCCTCCAATCCAACTTCAAAAGCTCCCATAGTCTTAACAGTTCCAATTAAAAACTTCTAAGTCCCGTATTTCTTTTGAGCTATGAGCTCCAGTAAAATTGAGAAGGAAACAAATAAGTAACAATGACAACAACAAACAAAAAAACCCTCAATAGTTAATTATATACTTCCAATATAATATGTCACAGAATGAACATCCTAATTCTAAAAGGGAGAAATGAGATATGGTAAAGAAATAATGCTCCAAAAGAAATCTAAAACACAGCAGAGCAAATATTTGAAGTCTCCTGTCTGGGGCCTTAAGTTGTCATTTCACCGTCTGGGCTCTGTGGACTTGTGTGCCTGGTGTTGCTATCTGTAGTACATGTGACTTTGGCTGACTGCCTTTGGCGTCTGGAACTTTCTTTCACAGGAGTTCCATATTCTTGGTGTCTCCAATACCCTGGGGTCTCCATTGTAACTCAGGCTTAACCTTCACAGCGTCACGGACAACCTTATCAATAATTCCACGTAGGGAAGTAACCCGTCTATCCATGGCCTGGCTTCATAGGCTTCTCCCCCGGAACATTGGTGTGAGCCTTGATGGCTTTGGGACTCTTACATTTGACACGCTTGTGAAAACAGCATCACTTGGATGACACCAAATTCTGCGGCTAGCCTGGGCTCCTTGGACCATGACTGTGGTGGTTCCAAGTGTCTGTGTGTCTGAACTTGGGAAACCGTTTCCCCAGAGAGCCCTGTTTGAGTATAACACTCGAGGTAACACTGCGTTTTCAAATGAAAATCTTTCAAGTATGTTTGCATTTTCATTCTCTGTGACCTTTGGTGAGGAGATCCCCCAAAGCACCTTCAGCATCCTTCAAGTGCCAAGTCCACAGTTTATGGGTTTCTCCTTAATGGAATTAATCTGATCACTTAGCTCCTGTTTTACTAATGAAAATTCACCTAAAATCCTTTGTGCTAATTACATCTTAAGATGTACAGAGTTGGAAAACAATACGATAGTTCTTTCTCACCTGTGAGGCATACATCCCAGGAATCCCAGTGAATACTGAACTTACAGACTGTATTGAACTTATATTTGTATCTGTTCCTAAGATTAAGTGCTGTGGAATAATCCCTTTGTACACTGTGAAGATTTGTTGCTGTGATCACTTTAATACAGAAGCTGACTGGCTAATAGCTGGACAGGATGAGGTTAGGTGGGAGACTCAGACTAGAGACCCTGGGAAGAAGAAGGGCAGAGTCAGAGGGGTTGAGAGAGACACGGAAAGAAGCAAGATGAACATCCTGTGTTGAAAGAAGGAACTGTCACGTGGCAGGATGTAGATCAATGGAAATGGGTTAATTTAAAATGTAAGAGCTAGTTAGTAATAAACCTGAGCTATGAGCTGAGCAATTATAATTATTATTAAGTCTCTGTTTAGGTTATTTGGGAACTGGCAGGTGGGAAAAAAGACTCTCCCTATGATTATGTTAGGTACAGTATGAGAATAATGATAATAACTAATAATAAAATAGAATAATTATAGCCATGTGCTTTAATTAAAAATATGTGAATATCTTCTCCCTGCAACCCTCTGCCCCCAAATTTTTTGTGTTGTACCTTAAGATGTAATTAGCATAAAGGATTTTAGGTGAATTTTCATTAGTGAAACAGGAGCTAAGTGATCAGATTAATTCCATTAAGGAGAAACCCATAAACTGTGGACTTTGCACTTGGAGGATGCTAAAGGTACTTTGGGGGCCAGAACCTCTTCATTAAAGGTCACAGAGAATGAAAATGCAAACATACTTGAAAGATTTTCATTTGAAAATGCAGTGTCACCTCGAGTGTTATACTCAAACAGGGCTCTTTGGGGGAACGGTTTAAGCTGTTGAATGACTAATGGACAGGTAGCTTATGCAGAATGGATGTACTGGACAAAGGGATGATTTATATCCAAAGCAAGATGGGAGGACAGTGTAGGTCATCATACTACAGATTTTGCACAACTTAAAACTCAAAGTATTCACGTTTCACTTTTTATATAGAAATATGCCTGGTTATATTAAAGACATTAAAGCACAATATTAAAAACTTGTGCTCTTTATTTTTATCAACAAAAATACGACTATGGGCCAAAAGTTGGCTCAGCAGGTAAAGGTGCTTGCCACCAAGCTTATGACCCGAGTTTAGTCCTTGGGACCCAAATAGAGGAAGCAGAGAATGACTCTTGAAAACTGTCCTCTGATGGACCTTCAAATGCACACCTTGGCACATGCATGTGTATGTACATGTACACAAACACACACAATAAAATAATAACAATAAATATGATTAGTCTCTTTCTATTACACTCCGAAAAGACTAAAATGCCAAACTAAAACCGAAACACTTTTGAATGTAGGCTAGAAGTTTTCACATCATTCTTTAACTTAGTATTAAGAAACATACAAAAGACCACACATCTTCATTCGGAATGTGCTTATTTTATATGAAAAAGAGAATTATTGCTTTTAGAAATGAAGTAATTTATTGACATAATGAGTTTATTATTCACTACCTAAAAATTACTAAATTGAGATACATTTGAATAAGTAATTTTGATATCACTAAAAATTATATAACATGACACTTTTGGGAATTCATGTGTTTGTAGAAGGAAGTGCATTTGAGTCACAGCAGGGGCTTGTCCATCTCCCTCACTCAAGTGTGACGCTCACATTTATTAGCCATGCAGTAATTGCATTCCTATAGTAGGAGGCTGTTTTACTCTGTCACCACACATTGCAGTTTCAGGCACAGAACTGATTCTGTGATATAGTGCCAAAGTCACTGCCCTGCTTCCAAGGAATTCAAGTGGTTTATTCATGACTTCAGCAGGTTTTGTATCATCAGAGGTCTGTCTTTTATCAGGGACACATAAATCCGCACCTCAGAGTGCCTAGAAGTTGTGGATGTGGTAGTCACATGTGAAGACAGATGATGGCTTCTTTCCCCCACCCCCCAGGTCTCTCAGAGTGGCTGCTATGTGCCAGGGGCTCCAGCGAGCACAGGGTTGGATGTTCGGGTGCAGCACTCAGCTGCCATCCGTGTTATCTCTGCTCATCAAGCTGCAGTGACATTGAAAAGAGACAGATGTACATTGGTGTCATGGGCCAAATGGCCGTCTTTTTGTTGCTGCTGTTCTGTATATATCTGTTTGTTGTTTTCTATTCTTTTACTCTATCAATATGTTCCTTTATTTTCAGAAAAAAATTTTTACTAAAAAAAAAAAAATAACAGAATACAGAAAAAAAAGAGCCAAATGTTCTTGTAGTAGTGATATATTGTGTACCCTAATAAACTTGCCTGGGGATCGGAGGACAGAGCCAGCCACTAGATTAGACATAGAGGCCAGACAGTGGTGGCACACATCTTTAATCCTATCACTCGGAAGCAGAGATCCGTCTGATCTCTGTGAGTTCAAGGAAGCAGAGCCAGGCAGTGTTTTCACACGCCTTTAATCCCAGCACTTGAGATCCCATGTCCTGGGAAGGACACATGCCTTTAATGCCAGGAAGTGACGTCGGGGCAGAGAAAGGTATAGAAGACATGTGTGCTTCCTCTTGTACCTTCCCACTTCAGCTTCACTGGGAGGTCTGCAGTTGTTTTGCTCACTTCATTTTTAGGGTGTTCCTGCGTGCACAAGTTGCATGGGCATGCACGCATGCATGAATGCATGCAAGTGTGTGTGTGTGTTTGTGTAAGATCACAGCAGCTAATTTAGTATGTATGAAAATATCATATATATATACTATTGCATACACAGAAACAAGGTAAAACAATCTCAAATATGGTTAGCTCTAAAGACGTTTCCCTGGGGTGTAATACCCACTCTCAAGTTTTTAATTGCTACTCCAATACTGATGATCCTAAACTATCAGTGTAGTGCTAATCATTCTTTGGAACTTCCAACTCTAACATACAGATTCCCACTGAATATTTTCATGTGGATACCTCTCTCTCTTTCTCTCTCTTTTTTTTTTTTTCCAAGACAAGGTTTCTCTGTGTAGCCCTGGCTGTTCTGGAACTCGCTCTGTAGACCAGGCTGGCCTTTGAATTCAGAGATCTATCTGCCTCTGCCTTCCAAGTAGCTAGGATTAAAGGCATGTACTACCACTGCCCGGCTACACAGATACCTCTCAGAAATCTCGAATTCAAGGGTAATTGTTACATTCAAATCCGAAATGTCCCTCTCAGGTTCATTTTTAAATACTTTGTCCTCAGCTTGCAGTGCTATTTTGAAGGTATGGGAACCATTAGGAGGTAAGGCCCTGGCTGGTGGAACTAAGACACTAGGCCAGGCCTTTGAAGATACCAACTGCCCTGGTCCTAGTCAGTCTGTGCTCCCTTCTGATGCCATGTGAATAAGACGTTCACAGCTTCTGGCTGCATGGGTTCTCCATTGCCATGGAAGGAGACCCAGAAGTTCTGTCTCCATGTCATTTCTGCTGGGTATTTTGGTCATAGTGACTCAGAAGTAATACATCGACTCCAAGAGACCTATTTGTCGTCAGTCTGGATCTAAACATCTCCCTCTCTTTTTAGTTAATGGTGTACCTAGTACTGAGGAAGAAACATTCTCCATTTCATCTGATCCTCATCCAATTCACTGTCGAGACTTCCTTAATCAAGCCCCTCACTTTCTCTTGGTCCTTATTAGCTCTGCTACAGTGGAGGACCTCAGTGCAGGTCACTTGAGAATCAAGGGAACCTTCTTCCTCCTGCTTTATTTCCTCCTCGAAGTCAGAGAATAGCAAGCCATAGAGTCACTAACTGAGCCAGGGCATTCCTTCTCCAGACCCTTCAGTGCTTCTACCTGGACCACGGCAAGTGGATCAGGAAATTAGTCCGTTGGGATCAGAGCTTCAAATGATGTAAAATGAGACATTGGAAGAACATAGATTAGAAAAAAAAGGATTGTTATCTACTGAGAGTAAGGGATATTCTAAAACTTGTTGCAGGGGTGTGTGTGTGTGTGTGTGTGTGTGTGTGTGTGTGTGTGTGTGTGTGTGTATTTAACAGCAATAAAATAAGCTGCCTTTTATTCTTAACTAGTATCCTGATGTTAAAAATGGTTTACAAAGAGAACTCTAAATTTGCTTCAGACATGCTCTTTGGACTGAGAAGGTTGAGGCAGTCCACAAGAGCATGGTGTATCATGTTTCTAAATGAAATCATTCTACCATGTATGTCTTTGACTCACTTAAAACGTCCATTCCTCTTATTAATCTACAATTTCCTGTTATAAATACAATAGTTTAAATGTCTTTATCTATCTTTACATTTATCCTCTGTTCCTTGTCTTCCTTCTTCCCCCACTTCTCAGAAACCAGACCCAAATGGTAATGGTCGCATGTGGCACAGGGTCTTGTTTGTGGCCCGCCAGTGACTGGTGTTTTGGGTTTTGGAAATGCCCAGCTTGTTTCTCCAACTCTTGTGATGATTACTTTTAACTGCCAACTAAACACAATCTGGAATCATCCCAGAAGAACGTCTCAGTGAAGGACTCTCTAGCTCAGGTTGGCCTGTGGGCATGTTTGTTTGTTTGTTTGTTTGTTTGTTTTTTTAATTGAGGTCGGAAGATCATTATAGGTGGCACCCATGCCAGGGGTGGAGTCTTTAACTGTGTTGAATGTGGAGAGGGGAATGAGGGCAGGGAAGCACATGAACATCCATTTCCCTCTGCCCTTGACTGAGCATGTGACTGGCTGCTTCCAGATCCCGCCTTCACTCCCTGCTGCGATAGACTGTAGCCTGGGCTTTTCAGCCAAAGAACCCCTCCCCTCCTGCTTCTTTTGTCAGGGTATGTTGTCATAGCAACAGAAATGACACTAGGACTTGCTACTGGCCTTCCTTCATGTTAGCATCTGGCTGGGGTGTTAGCCTTCTCCAGACTGACCCTTCCTCCTGAGATTGAGCTCAGCTCCCTGTTGGAATGATTACCTTCCCCTTCCCCTATGAGGACCTGAAGCTTCCCTGAACCTCTCTATCCACTGATGTTTCCTGATAACTTCATTACCTTTCGCCAGGCAACTTTTAAGTCATGGTTCCTGGTGACCCTGCCCTCAGCTGGCGTCATTAACACACTATGATGTGTTACTGCAGTAGAATACTATGTTGGGCTATTAATAATTTTCTTCATGTTCCCATTTCCCCCCTTAAGTAGGTGGGCAGGCACACCCTTTGAATCTTTGCCTCTGAGAGGAAAGTTAAATCTTCTTGCTCTTTTGCCTACTGCTATGTAAAGGGTTGGAGAGAAACAGGTGGGGGTGAGGGTGACCTTCGTGGACAAACAGAAAAGTTAGGGAGAGCATCCCCAAAGGTGAAGGAACAAAATAATATGAGAACTGCTCTGGGCTGGCAAAGGATCCAGGGTGTATCAAAGGAGGCCTTTGACCCGTATCGAGAAGGATCCTGAAGAGATCAGGTGTGCCTCCACATTAGGGCCCACAGCAGAAGCCAGAATAATGGCACATGATGGATGTATGACCTAAGGCTGTGTGATCCTCAGCCCAGGAGCCAGGGCCCCGTGATTCCATGCCCTGGCTGCTTCTGGTTCACTCAAATTAATTTCAAGAAAATGGAAAAGGTGAATCCATCTCACCCATCTAGCTTTGAAAACTAAGATTTATGTCTCTTCTGGTAATTTTTGTGCTTTGTATTTGAGATTTAAAACTGTTTTCTCCTCCCCCAGCTCCTCCCAGATCTTGCCTCTCTATCTACCGAATGTCATGTTCTTTCTCTCTCTCTCAAAAAACCCCCAAAACAAGATAAAAGAAAATAAAAAACAAAATATACTTAAAAAAGAAAGAAAATAAGACAAAACACCAAAGTAAAACATACACACACACACACAAACCCCATTTTTCCATTAATAGTTGACATTTATATTAGCTCTTTATATACTCTGGCTTATTTAATTCTCGTAATTATTATAATGTTGGTCCTGCTGTCTTATTTTGGAATTGAGAAAAGGATGACAGAAACAACCTGCCCTCGATCCCATCCAGTAGGTGCTGGGATCTGGAGTGAAGCCGAGGCAGCCTGGCTTCATAGTGATCCCCTTATCCTAGCACCCTGTCTCACTGTGCTGCGCTGGCAGATGCTCCCCTCTGCACATCTGGGGCTTTGAGCCCATCTTCTTCACTTAGTGGGGGCATCAGCGGAGGTCACTTGACACCTTGGCTGATTTGCTGGCCTCACAGGAACTGGCCTTCTCCTGAGGGAGCCTGGCTGCTTAGCCCTGGCTTCACCTGACGTGATTTGGCAAAGAGAAGGGAGGTTAGGCTAGGGTCCAGTTCTCCGCCATCTTCCCTCCCACTCATTGCTTGGCCGTTCATAGGGAGAGGACAGATGGGCACCATGGCAGCTCCCTGTGTGCTATCACCTTGGTTTCGATGTTTCAGGCCCTGTGTTTGGTGTTTTAAGCTGAGTAGAGAGAGACTTCTGGAACCCAGTACGCTAGTCATTCTCCTTTCCGGGAGCAGGGACTTGGGAATTCTGAGACCAGTAATGCGGACATGTGGGACTTGACAGCCAAAGAGGGAGTCCCTGTAAGAGTCTCCTCCAACGTGGAGAGAGGCAAGGCTAGTGGAAACCCCAATTTCCCCTCAAACACAAACTCTTAGTTCCCAGGGAAGAGGTCATTTTCAGTTCCTGTGACTTTGATTTGAAACTCAATGTGCCACCAGCACAGAAGCACTCTATTCTGGGGTTGCCTGTGCAACAAGGGGATAGTGTGAACTCTCACGGCACACCACAGTGTAGCCTCGCCAGGGACCACAGAGTGGCAATTCATGCCCATCCCAGAGCTGCTATGTCTGTGAACTCCAGGAGGAAGCTGAAGACTGAGAGGGCTTTTGTAGCCTAGGGACTGGAGGATGAAATATGAACTATTTCTGTTTCCTTGCCTTGTTCTCATCTAAGCCCAGGAAGTGGCATGCATGAGCTAAGGGCTGGGGAGACAGTTGAACAAGCTGTTTCAAAGGTCTGTGTGGCTCACTGCAGGACCGAGGGTCTTTTCTGCTGACCCCTGTCAGGCTGCTCCCCCTGCCCCATTCAGTGTCAGGAGTGTCAGACATCTTCTTACACTCAGAGCGATACATCAAGCGTGAATAACTGCAGGCTGAATCGACCTCTTCCAGAAGATTCAGCTTGGCTGTTTGGGGTATTGATTTTGTGGTTTCTGAGATGTGCACATACAGCTGCAGATGATGTGCTGAGATCCATCACAGCTCTGTGCCGAGCATTTGGTCCTGCACCCCATGTGTTGGCCTGAATCAGGCAGACTAAAAGATATCATTAGTTGTAAGTTGTGTTTCTCCAAGTGCTGCTGAGAGAGCTAGCCATGGACTGGTCTGTCCTTTGCTTCAAGTTCCCCTATTTGTTCAATTGTACAAAATTACCTCCTCTGCAGCTTTGGTTAAGGAGACCGAGAGAGTGTGTGGGTCCTTTTTAGACCTGAGAACAGAGCTGTTAGAACGTCATTCACGAAAGTCTGACTCTGAATGAGAGTCACCGTTCACTGCTCAGTTTCCACACAATGGATGCCAGGCTTAATGCTGGGTACCTTGGTCATCCCATTGCCAGGGTACAGGCTGAAACTTCCTGATAGCTTAGTGCCAGGTTGGCTCTTGGGACCTGGGTGTGAACTGGTGGAGAGATATATACCTACCTACTGCTTCTTCCCCTGCAAAACACTAACGCTCCTGGCTGCCATGCATTTCTTTACATATCTGACTGTCAAGATGCAGAGTGTTACCTGGTCACAGGCTGGGGTTGTGCTGGGAGAACTGTGTGCTTTCTCTGTGTTTTCATGAGATAGTTATCCTTCCAGAGAGAGTTCAATGTAATAAAATCTATTTTTGATCTAGCTTTCTTCAGTCTTTCCTAGTAAAAGATAGCCGTAAGTAGGTCCAAAAGGGCCTCTTTTCCTCTCCTTCACCATAATGTTCTCCTTGCTTCGCTTTTCCTGGTGAATCCCCTCTCTGGATTCCAACCATGTAACCCCACGCATGGAGGGTGTGCTTCTTTTTTTTCTTCCATTTTTCTTTATTAAGAATTTTTCTACTCACTCCACCTACTATCCACAGATCCCCCCTCCTCCTTCCTTCCACTCCCTAACCCTCTTTCCCAAGCCACCCACATCCCCACATCCCCCAAACTGAGGTCTCCCATGGGGAGTCAGCAAAGCCCAGCACACTGAGCCTAGGCAGGTCTAAGCCCTTTTCCACTGCACCAAGGCTGTGCAAGGTGTCACACCACAGGCACCGGGTTCCAGAAGCCTGCCCATAGACCAGGGACAGATCCCGATCCCTCTGCCTGGGTGCCCCCCAAACAGTTCAAGCCAAACAACCGTCTTCCGTGTCCAGAGGGCCTAGACCAGTCCCATGGAGGCTCCACAGACACCAGTCCACAGTTCATGGGCTTCCACTAGTGTGGCCGGTCATCTCTGAACGTCCTCCCATCATGATCTCGACGTCCCTCGCCTGCAGTATCTCTGCTTTCTCTCATCAATTGGATTCCCAGAACTTAGCTTGGTGCCTGGCCATGGATCTCTGTATCTGCCTCCATCTCTCACTGGACAAAGGCTCTATGATGACAGCTAGGTTATTTGCTAGGCTGGTCACCAGAGTAGACCAGTCTAGGCACCCTCTGGACTACTGCCAGCAGACCAAGATGAGGTCAATCTTGTGGATTTCTGAGAGTCTCCCCAGCACCCTGCCTCTTCCTATTCCCATGATGTCCTCATATATCATGGTATCTTCCTCTCTGCCCTCCCACTCTGTCCCTGTTCCAGTTTGACCCTCCCATTTCCCTATGTTCTCATCCCCCACTCCTCGCCCTCTGCCCCCCCCCACCAGTCCATTCATGTAGATCTCATCCACTTCTCCTTCACAGGATCATCCATGTGTCCCTCTTAGGGTCTTTCTCTGTTAGCTAGCCTCTCTGGAGTTGTGGGTTGCAGTCTGGCCATCACTTCAGAGGGTGTGCTTCTAAGCTTGGCTGTGGACTATGTTTGAAGAGCATTCATCCCCCAGGGGAGCATCGTGGTCTTCCATTGAGTGGCTGAGTGGAGGGTGTCTCTCTGAAGACAGAGGGTCTCTGTGCTGAAAAGATGTCTGAGCACCACCAAACCTCTAGGTTGATGAATTATCGCCACTGATCTGTGCCTCTGAACTCTGAGAGCAGCCTTTTCCATTTGTGGAAGTTTCTTCTGGTTGGTAACTCTAGTTAGTAATTTTCTCTGAACTTTTGTTTAAGGAGACCTGTGGCTATGGGCTCTTCTCAGCAATTATCTCTCCAGGACCAAGTCTACCCCCATTACCCTCTCCTGGAGAATGAGGGAAGCTCCTTGAGTTTCAGGTGCTTCTCCGTTTGCTGGGGAAAGTAGACAGAGGGTGAAGGGACAGAATGGACCTGTGGGAAGACTTTTCCCAACTTGGAATGATTCCATTTTTCAAGCATATTTGGTCCAGTTTCCCAAAAAACCATCTCAACAATTGTTAATAGTCAATTTGCTGAATTTACTAAGTTAACAAAGTACTTTATTTCTTTTGTGCATTTGTAAAGACTTTGGCAATGGGCTTGGGCTGGGTTGGAAGGGCCTGAAAGGGCTTTGAAGCGTCAGGAACAATAGTTTCTGTGAAAGACCCCAGGGCTCAGGCAGGAGGCTCCAGGGTGCTGTTTGCCAGAAAGCCCCACACAGGGCAGACAGGTCGGTGGTAAAGTCATTACTGCAGAGACAAACATTTTTAAATATTCAGTTATTATTTGTATACCAATTTCTTTTTATTTCCTTTTTCTTTTTGATCCTCTTTTTAAAATTCAGCTCATCCAGGGGAAGTCTTCCTCTCTGACTATGTGGCTTACACTACATGATTCATTGGCTGTTCATCTTGTTCTTGCCTGTCCCACTGAAGTGACACCGAACTCTTCCCAGTGTCACCCACAGAACACATCAGAGCAGGTTAACTGTCCTACAGTGATTCTCAACCTATGGTCCACGACTCCACGGACAACCTTCTATCTCCAAAAGTATTTCCATTATGATTCATAAAGAAGCAGAATTACAGTTATGAAGTAGCAAGAAAAATAATTTTATGCTTCAGGGTCGGCACAACACGAGGAACTGTATGAAAAAGTCCTAGCATTAGGAAGGTTGAGAACCACGACTTTAGCTGATTTTGTTCCTCATCATGTTATCACAATCACAGTGTCGCCTTCTACCACAATAGAGTATAGATTATCCAGAGAGAGAAGAGAGAAGGAAGGGGAGGAGGAAAGCTGGGAGGGAGGGATGGACAGGGGTGGGGGGGGGTCACACACACATACACACACACATACACTCACACACAGATATTGTATGCCTTCTTTTCTTTCCTAAGGGTATTATGGTACCAGCTATTCAAGTATCATCATTAATTTTTTTCCCCCACACAGATAGACTTTTGATTTTGGAAAATAAAGAAACACAAAACCAAACTTTTATAAACTTGGTGTGACAATCTTCATGTAGTATTCCGGAGAGCAAGAGTGACTGATTTTTATAATGAATCTCATCCTGAAATAGATAGAAGACGTGAGACAGAAAACTAACTTATGCTAAGACCACAGTCTTTGATTGTGACAAGTCAGTAGACTATTGTCAAGTGTTGCTCGTCAGTGTCTGCTCCTTCCAGGTTAGGTCAACTCAGAAAGCAGCCAAAAGACAGGCTTCCTCCTCCCCGATTCCTTTAAACGTTTGATTGAAAAGCTCTCTGATGCCACAAGCCACCGGAACACAGTACGACCGTGATCAGCCATGTATCAGTGTGTACCCATTTATTTTGTGGGCCAACCCTTGCTTTGATATGGTTTCTGGGAAATTCTATGCTCCTACAGATGACAGAAAGCTACCCACGTGTGGATGCAGAAGTAGGCCATTCTGGGCTTACTGCTTCTGCCATTGGCCTCACCGGCCAGAAGTCACCAGAAGGAAGAAAGGGCTTAATCTCAGATCTGTAGTAAGGGTTGCTTTTACTGGATCAGAGAGACATTTTCTTAGTCTTGGAATAGAACTTTGAGGCAAAGTGGGAACGTATATAAAATTTATGACGTTGTCCTTGAATTCCATCCCTGTTTCTGTTGGTATATTCTGTTTTTACTATGTTTTAAGAGCACATTACTATTTTGAACTAACACAGCCATTGCTGAAAAGGCATGGTGGCGCATGCCTGCAATTCCAGCACGCGGGAGGCAGAAGCAGGTGAATCTGTGTAAGTTCGAGGCCAGCCTGGTCTACAAAGCCAATTCTAGGACAGCCAGGGCTGTTACACAGAGCTGTCTTGAAAAACCCAACCCAACCCAACCCAAACCAAAACAACCAAGAAAGAAAGGAAAGAAGGAAAAAAAAGAAAGACAAGAACGCAGCATATGTTAGTCTTTTTCAGTTGCATATGTTTCTGAGGGACAGTGACATTTCGATGCATGTACATCATATACGAAGGTGGACTCGGGGTTCTACTTTCTACTGAGATAAGGATTTATTCGATGCCAAGAGGAATTATCTTCTATTTTTTTGATAAATGTCCTTCTATTTACATGTTGGTAAGCGTCTACTTAAACATATGACATTTGTTCAGTAATTGTGTGAAGACGTGGTGGAGAGGAAAATAAAAATTATAACCCAACAATATACAGTAAAGATCCAGGTTCAAACAGACTCTTCCACTGTCCAGAGCTGTGGGGTGAATTTTATTTGTTGGGAAGGGTAGTCTCCGAAGTTCATGGAAAGTTTGGTATCCTTTGTTGGCTCTATCCTTTTAAACATGTATTAAAAACCTGGCTCTTTCTGTTTCTGGGACTTCACAATGAACCTCCCCGGCCCCCTTCACCCTCACTGCCAGCACCAACCAAAACCAAAAACCAAACCAAACCAAAACAAAAACGCTGAACAACGAAAAAACCTCCCCAAACAAACAAAAAACAAACTTTAACAATAGCTAGAATATAGCAACACTGGAAACAGCCTGTCTTAATTCCTCTGAAGAAACGCTGTCCTGGGAGAGGGCACTTAGAGCAAAAGGGATTAAGAAGGATAAAGACGAGGAAGGGGAGCACACAGGTATATGGAGAAGGGAGTGAGTTACACCTTCCCTGATTTACGGTTTTCACGGTTCCTTAGGGCTTCACATTCATTGTCCTCTCATTCCCTGACGGAATATGTTCCCCATTGGACCACTAGAGGTCGCCAGAGAACCACTGATCAGTGTCTGAAGCCTGAGCGACAACCCATGTCCACCATGCAGGAAATGCTTAGTTTTCAAAATGTGAACAGTTTCATAATCACAGGAGAGGCGAGGACAGAGCCTTAAGTCGCAAAGATCAAAACATGGATACAGCCATCTCACCACACATTACCTACTCACTGTGAAGCCGGCTTCATAGTTTTCCAAAGATGCCCCTGGCTGCCTTGACAGGAGAAATTCTGCTGTTGGGTTAAAGAACCGGCTCCGTAATTATGAAGACCCGAGTCAGGATTCCCAGGATCCCTGTAGAATTGGATACAGACGCACCCACCTGTAACCCAGCACTCCTCCGGCAACACGGAGGTGGAGACGAGAGAATGCCTGGACACTTGGGGTAGGGGAGTGGTGCTGGGTCCCACTATCTCGGTATCCACAGTGGTGAACATCAAAGAGATCTGTCACAAACAGGGTGGGAGGCAAATGCTGGCACCCAAGATTGTCCTGCGACACACACGTCATTCACGCTTGAGAGCATGCTTGCACACCAGACACACCTCCCTAGGAGTTGGGGTTGGGATGTGGGGGAGGAGGAAGAGGGAGGAATCCTACTATGTTGTAGAACAACAGCATTGCTTCTACTGAAAAAGAAAAATTTTATGGAACACATTTATTTAGATTGTGTGTGTGTGTGCGTGTGTGTGTGCGCGCGCGTGCGCGCGTGCGTGCGTGCGTGCATGTGTGTGTGTGTGTGTGTGTGTGTGTGTGTGTTAACTGGTGACTAAACCCAGGACTTCATACCTACTGGGCAAGCAGTCCACCACTGATCTACATTTCCAGCCCCTTTCTGAACATTTTATTTTGAGCCAGGTTCTCAATAAGTTGTTCAGGCTGGCTTTGAACTGACTCTGTAGCCCAGGTAGGCCTTGCAATTGCAATCCTCCTGCCTCAGCCTACTGAGTAACTGCAATTACAGGCCTGTACCACCAGGCGTGGCTTACATAGTCATTTTTATCCTAATGCAAATTATTTCCTTGGGTTAGTGGAGACAGGAGGAGGCAGTAAAGGAGACACAAAGACAAAAACATCTGCTTTGCTCCATTTTGGAGGTCTGACCTGGGTATTCCTCAGCCTGCTCTCAGGAAGTGCTATGGTTTTTTGAGCCAGCTTTGAGGCCAAGGAAAACAAACCTGCCCTTAGTGTCCTTACACCCTCCATTTCCAGACAACAGCTTCCAGATTTTGCTGGGACATGGACACTGTCACCTCTGGAGTATTTAATGTGAATGTATTTTGGGTGTGACTGACGTTTTTGTTAATGTCGATACTCACACATTTCAACAATCTATTGTTTCAAATGGTCATAGTTAATTTGTGGTGAGTCACTGATAAAGCCTGGAAAACTGTGGAGTCCCCTCCTTAACGGCCAGGTGATTAGCTGTGGGAAATTTTTGCCTTGATTACATTTCATTTTTATCTCAAGAATTCTGCGTGTTATTTCCTGATGTACGTTGATTTTCCCTGCACTTGTCCATTCTTCAAACATTCCTTATAATTCTACCTCTTTGTTCTTGCCCCGAAGGCTCTATGGATCCAAAGATGACTGGGAAATAGGCCCAGGATCTCATGGGAAAATGCTGAGGCAGAAGCCCAGGGGAATTAAAGGTCTTTTTCTCAGGCTGAATGCAGCTGCCTATTATTGTTTCTTTAGGGAAAATGCTCCTTGCTAACTCACCTGCTGGTTTTCCCATGTTTTGAAAAAAATTGCACCTAATGATTTGAAAACCACGGGCATGGGGTGTTAGGGCAGAGCACATGAAAAGCGATGTGGCCACAGTCTGCGCTTCAGCCCATTCTACAGCAGTCAATACTCATCCTTTCCAAGGGAGGCCAGTGGCCACCGAAGCTGCTGTGTGTGTTTTCACAGAAGACATCTTGGAACTTCTGGGATCAGCCTTGCATGGTGGGTAGGTATGCTCACACTAGACATCCACAGCCTCTCGGGGAGTGTGGCTATCTGTCAGCACCCATCGCTTTCCTGAAGACTCACAAGACAATTAGGTGAACTGCTAAGATGTGGACTGGGTGTCTATCAAAGCAGGGAGAAAAAGCTTGGCCTTTGAAGCAGGGAGGTGTGTAGAGTCTTGCCACCTCCCAGGGTTCTCACCAACTCCTCTGTGGATGACAGTGTCCAGCCGTGTGCTGGGGACTTCTTTCCGTTCAGACCCAGATAGCTTTGGTAGTAAGTTCTCTTGTCTCAAGGGTGAATTTCAACTTTTTACTGTGTTTTGTTCAAAGGCACATCTGTATTTATAATGACTAATCATCTGGCTTCTTTCTGTTTGGTGGGCATGTTCTTCTCCTGATGCCAGATCCTCTGTTTTCCTTGGAGAAACTTGTTTCTTCTCTATTAAGTGGATTTGTAACTCTGTTTTCTTTGCTCTGATACTCTTCCTGGGGAAAAGAAGTTTTTGAACTTCTAAACCACAAAGTGAAATAATAGGAAGCAATGTTCCCGAGACTGAGAAGTAAACATAACAGGTGTGTTGACGCTATTTATCTAGTTGGAGGGAAAATAAACTATTAGGTAGCTGGATTCATAGGAAGACTTATAGTAAAACCACCAACTGAGACTTAAAAACGAACTAAAAGGAGTGAAGAATTGAAAATCTAACAACTTTCTTTTTGTAAAAGAATTTCATAATTTTTGAGATTATAATAAAACTATGTCATTTTCCACCTTCCCTGTCCTCTCTCCAGCCCCTCCTGTGTGATTCCCCTTTCAAATTTATGGCCTCATTTTCTATAATTGGTTTGTGTATGTGTATAGTATGTATTTCTAAATTTATAAGCACAACCTGCTTAGTTTGTGTAATGTTACGTGTGTGTGTGTGTGTGTGTGTGTGTGTGTGTGTGTGTGTGTGTTTTCAGGGCTGACCATCTGATGTTGGATAAACAGTTAGTGTGGTCTTCCCTGGAGAAGACTTTCTCCTGTTTTCAGCATTTCTTAATTCTAGCTCTTTGTCTGGGACTGAGGCCTCTTGAGCTTTCTCCCTTCCATATTAGCATGTGTATTGATGTCCTCCTTGTTCCGGTCATGTTTAGGTAGCATGTTGTTGAGATGTCATGGGTGCAGCATCTGTGGCTTTTCTAGGAGACACCATCTCACAGCAAACTTCCGGTTCTTACAGTCTCCCCTCCTTCTCCTCTATGATGATCCTTGAGCCTTGGGTGCGGGAGCTGTGTTGTAGGTGTGCCCACTGGGACTGGTCTCTGTAACTCACATCTTGATGAGTTGTGCTTTTAACAATCTTCATCTGTTGCAAAGAGACATTTCTTTGATGAAGAGTGAGAGCTGCAGTCACCTGTGGGCATTAGGATGAATGTTTAGAGTGTAGTTAGGAATTATGCTGCTTAGTAAAGTGGTGGCTGTAGGCTCTCCTACAAGACCCATGACTTCACTAACCCTGGGTAGTTAGGTAGGTTTTCAGAACCAGGCATGATTTTCCTCTTGTTGCCTGGACCGCAAGTCCAATTAGAGAACTCTTGGTTACTACCAAGGTATGTGTGGTATTTCACCCTTAGGCTTACTATGTCATGCTGACTGTTGTTGTGCCTCAAAGGGTCATAACTGGTTGCCCCCTTCTTTTGGAAGCTTTCATGTACCATGAAGGCTGGTTGTCAGGGAGGAAGTGTTCAGGTCAGATCTGGCTCAGGTCCTCTCTATCCTGTGTCTGAAGTTCATGGTGTCTGTCTTCAGCAATAGGACTTACCTTCCACCTCTGGGGCTTGGGAAGGGCAACCAAGAACAGTAGCAATAGCCTATATTCAGCTTTGGGAGTCTCTTGGGCAACCCTGACCAACAACTCAAAAGAGGGCTTCTCACACTGGCATTGGGTTTTTCCCTAACAACTTTCAGTCCTCAGATGTAGTCAGTTATTTGACATTAACTAAAGTCACAATGTGTATCAGGCGTTGTAAGACCAGACTATGGAGAAGCAGAAACCTGAGACTGACCACTGCCATGTTTGACATAGTTTTGTCTGCCATGAGAGTCCTCCAGTCAGGTCATTGTATAATTGTCCCATCTCACTTTTATTATTAGCACGATTTAGAAATCTCTGTGGCCTTTTCTTTGATTTTCCATTTTCCAGGGGACCTGATACCAGGCAATCATCATAAAGATTGAACAATATAGCATTCTCTTGAAATATATTTATATCATCTTAGGCTTCCTATCCTGAAGGGGCTTTGGAAACATGGGCGTTAAGAATACCCACTAGCACCTTCATAGAGCCATTTCTTGACTTGGGCAGAACCCATTTGTTGTGTGTGAAGAAAATTATTAGGCCTAGAAAGGCGTGATTTCCATCCTTTGGCAGCTCAATGAGGAGCAGAGAGGCCATTTTAGTTAGACTTCTTGATTTGGATCCAAAGGTCTTGTCCAAAGAGAGAGGCTCAAGAACCACACGAGATCTTGTGGGGGCTTCAGTTTGAGGTCACTCTTCCTGACCTCTCCCACACTCCCCATATAACCACTGGCCATGGATGATGCTGTGACATAAGACCAGCCCCTCAGGAATCTTCTTCTCTGTGTCCTTAGTTCATGACAGGCAAGGCCAGGCCACAGAGGGCAGCTCGTGTTGGGCTTTTTATTGACGAAGGGCCCCAAAGCCTGACATCTGAAGCTATCTCACTCCTGGGTCAAAAGCATTCATTTGTTAAATGTAAACATGAAAAAACCCATAACGTGTGTAGCAGTATTCTGGAATCTATTCAATTTCTAACATATTGGAGGTTTTAAAATATGTAATTGGTTCGGAACTCACTCAGCCTCCGAGAGGCCCCTAACTCTCCACTGAGTTACAGCCAGCTTTTGAGGTCCCTTAAGCTTTTGTCTGCTGCCAAGTGACCCAGCTGCTTCCTCTGCTCAGAGATCCTGAGAACAGATTAGCCGCGCTGTAATTCCCGGTCTTCCTCACATGAATACTTCAGAGATGGGGCTTGGAACATCAGCGTTCAGACTTTTCATGTTCACGGGACACCAGCAACTTTCTAACATTCTACCAGTTGAAGGGAAATCCTAGCTGGGGACATTTCTATGTAAATGGAGGGAAAACAAAGGCTGAACCCTCAAACTCCTCCAAAGAGAATGTGAAGCAAAGCAGCAGAAACCAAACAGTGTGTGTGTGTGTGTGTGTGTGTGTGTGTGTGTGTGTGTGTGTGTGGTATGTGTGGTGTGTATGTGTGTGTGTGTGTGTGGTATGTGTGGTGTGTAGTGTGTGTGTGGTGTGTGTGGTATGTGTGTGGTGTGTGTGTGTGTATGTGTGGTGTGTGTGTGTGTGTGTGTGTGTGTGGTGTATGTATGTGTGGTGTGTGTGTGTGGTGTGTGTGTATGTGGTGTGTGTGTGGTGTGTGTGGTATGTGTGTGGTGTGTGTGTGTGTGTGGTGTATGTGTATGTGTGTTGTGTGTGTGTGTGTGTGTGGTGTGTGTATGTGGTGTGTGTGTGTGTGTGTGTGGTGTGTGTGTGTGGTGTGTGTGTGGTGTGTGTGTGTGTGGTGTGTGTGTGTGTGTGTGTGTGTGTGTGGTGTGTGTGCCACTTTGTCTGTCTGTCTATCTGCCTTTGCACACTCGCCAGGTCAATCTCAAACAGCCTTGTGTATCAAAGCTTATGCGCACACACAGTTCTCAGGTGATGGTCTCTACATGTCAAAGAATTCTTGGTTTTGCCTTTTTCTGGGCTGTAAGTTCTGCTGGTAATCTCTAAGAAATATCTGTGGCCCATTTCCATTTAGATTTTGAAACTTGGGTCTCTAGAAGCTTCCAAAAGAAATGTCTGATTGTGCCAGCAGGGGAAGTCATGATGCAATGCTCCCGTGTCTAGTACTCTCTGAGCATGGGTTCCTTTAGCTAGCCCTCCCTGTCGGTGAACAGCAAGCCAGCTGCTACTTCACTTTATTGTGCGTTTGGTTTGTTTGTTTATTTTTTACTATGAACTTAATCAAGTTTTTGGTAGAATTTTGCAAGGTATAGAAATATATACCTCATACAGGCTAAGATACATACATTTACTACATACAAGTCAGATATGTATTCATACTGCATACAGGCTAAGATGCGTACATACATACATACACACTACATACAGGCTAAGATCCATATACATACTTCATACAAGGTAGGATATGTATACATACTATATACAGGCTAACATACATATACATACTACGTATAAGCTAAGATACATATACATACTTCATACAGGCTAAGATAAGTATAATCTTGCTGTTGCTTTAAGATGACAATTCTAAAAAGAGCGTTATTGACTTGCTAATTATTCATTTCTCTGCATGACAATTATGTCATTAAACATGAGACTGTAACATCAGGGTTGTCTGCACCTATTTACATGGAATCTAAAATACAGTGGGGATCTATTGAGATGCCCCCCGAATTGAAAAGTTCTCTAGTACATGTTTTGATGACTCTATTTTCTGTTTTTAAAATAAACGGTGACAGCATCTGGTACCCGTCATTGTACCAGATTCCTCACATGGCTCACTTACTTCAATATTTAACATTAATAATTAATGTTTTGTAGTTTTTAAAAAGCCCTAGGTATTGCAAACAATGAAGTACTGCAGTGGTATTGGTGTAGTCCCATTTTGCAGATGAAAAGTCGAGGGATTAAATTCCTTGCTCAGCGTCACACAAAAGCAAGTGGTAGGGGTGGGCCCGTCCTGTGTACAGAGACCCCCATCATCCTGTCTTACAATCTGAAGAGCGCTTGATTTCTTGCAGAGGTGAGAGCACATTCAGGCCAAGCAGGACGTATCCGAGCACATGAAAGGACATTAAACCATAACCCCCTTTGCTTTGGTTTCAGCAGAACTAGGTCCCCTGAGTCAGGCGGTGGGGACAAGCCTCATGGAGGTTTTGTTCTGGTGACAGGCTGTAGGTGCGCGTGTGTGGCAGGCAGGCTTGTGAGATCACATCCGAAGGCTGGCTGGACCCATTTCAGCCCTTTGGAGTGTTGATTCAGACAGGGGACAGAGGAGGCAAGCCCCTCTTCTTTGGCTTGGAGTCTTCTGGACCTGCAACTTCAAAAGCTGTTTGCAATTTTATATTCAAGTCTCCCTGCCAAGGTGCTTGTCTTATCGTAAGGCCGTTGGCTGGGGCTGCTCTGAGTAAGCAGGCTGTTTCCTTCAGCTTGCAGGGACATTACAGGGGTGGGGAGGGGGTGGGTTGGGCAGAGGTGAGTGTGGCTGAGAGGATGACATCCATGGAAGAAAGAAAGGGGCCTGAGAGAGGTCCTTCTGGGTAGTGTGGGGAAAGGAGGGGAGTACGTTCCTCCTCTGTGCTGAACCCCCCCAGCTCACCTCCCCAGCCATGGCCTGACACGGAGTAGCTCAGGTCTGACTTTCCAGTTCTGAGGCTTTGTGACCATGGACAAGCCACTCACCCTCTTGGGCCAGCCTTCTCTTCTCTTTTCTGTTTGCTCTAGGCTCAGTCTATGTTCACTTTCTCAATAGCCAGAAATTTCAGTCCAAGTATCTGGAATTTTCAGCTTCCTAGAGGGCAGAATACAGGCCTGGGAGACAATGAAGACAAGTTTTCTTTGTTCATATCAGCTTTCCGACCTTGAGAGAAGACTACTTCGGGGACCCCCAGCTTCCTCATCTATAAAGGGGGTTCCCAAGAACAAGAAGAGATCTTCATGACTCCAAAGCTTGGGAGAGAGGGACACTTGTTGTGCCTGGCAATGCTACTAATCTCCTGAGAAGAGAGTGGCACAGGTGTGGCCATGTGGACCCCACAGAGGGTCTGTGCTCAGCAGCCTTCACCTCTCCCAGTTTCTGACCTGTGAACTCCCCATAACGGAAGTGATTCTCCTCCTGCCTGCTCTCCACTGTTTCCCTGTGTTCTATGCACTCTGTATTTCCTGGTTTAGCATGGCGGTGCTAGGTCTCACTGAAGGAGTCCACTGAGTATCCATCAAAGTTCAGAGTGTTTACTCTCAGCCAGACTCTGTAAGATGCACTGGAAATGAAGAGGAGAACAAGGAGGGATCTTGCTTCCTTTACATTTTCCTCAGAGAACAGATGAACACATCTAAACAATAAATGTACAGTGAGGTAGAGACTTGACGAACACTTGTGATGCTTAATATTAATTGCCATCAAGAATTGCTTAAGCGCATGTCTGTGAGGGATCTTTTAGACTGGATTGATTGAGGTGGGACTCCCCCACCCCTGCCTGTGGTTGGCACTGTTCCATGAGATGGAGTACAGGACTGAATAAAAAGGAGACAGGGAACTGAGTGCCAGCACTCATCTCTCTCTTCCTGACCACAGATGCAATGTGACCAGCTGCCTCAAGACTTTGCCTCTGTGACTTCTCCACCACAATGGACTGTCCCCTCAAACTGAGTCAAATAAACCCTTCCTTCCTTAAAAACAAAAAAGAGGATCCAAATACCTGACCTGCACACCTCACAAAGGTCCTGAGAGGCTCAAAGTTCAGGCATGAGCCAAGATTCTGTAAAACAGAAAGAATCTGATCATGAAGTATTCTAGATGCTCAGCTAGATGCATACAACTGAGTGCAAAATGTTAGAGTCTGCTCTCTGTCACTCAAGAATGGCAGGGAGTTTTCAATCTTCAAGCCAGTTCTCTTTGACTGGTAGGAGCTGCTTGAAGCTCTGCAAGAAGGGTTCTGTGGTGGACTAGGTTCATTGGCAGTGCTGGTATCGATTATTCATGTCTGCCATGAACAAAGGAGTAGGGGAAATAATTCTTATGTGATATATTTGCTCTTTTTGCTCAAAAGTGGTTGTTTTAAAATCTGGTTGGCCACTAGGATTCACTCACATAACTTGGCACAAACACCCTCATGCTACCCATTTTAACTCAGCCACTGATATGTGAACTCTGGGCAAGGACCAGAGATCTTTTTATTTTTAAGGAAAAATTTCCTTCCTGGTTACTTTTGTATTTGTATAAGGTTGGGTCCCATTGCCCATATTTAAAGTACAAGTTGGGCAAAGGTTGAGTCTCATGGAGCCGCGAGGTTTGGAACAGAACGCAAAAGACTTAAGCAATTTTTCTAGATACGATTGTAAGTCTGAGAAGTGAGGCCTGTGGTTTTCTGTAGGCAGCCCAATTCCTCCCTCATTAAACAGATTGGGTGCCTTTACCATGAAATGACTCCACCTCCATCTATAGGCAGCTCCCTTTTCCTGTGGCTTAGTCATCCACCATTACCTCAACCAACAAACATGGCCAGTTTCTGAGGCTCATTCCCTATTCTCCAACTCGGCTTTGAATCAACATCAGATTGCCAAAATTATTTTCATGAATTATGAAAAATGAAAAAGGTAAGTTAGATCTGTGGCAACCAAGTGGAGTGTGAAGTTCTGCTTTATATTGAATCATTTTAGCTTAAACTTTTCTTATAAACCAAACTTGCAAGCAGAGCACTGTAATCATGTGCGTTTCTCTGTGTTGCCTGGAAAGTCGCTGATGGTTCATCTTAGATGATTGTGTCTACGCATGGAAGACGCACAGGCCAGGAGCAAAGAGACACGTGTGTTCCCTTTCTTGGCAATCTCTGCTGGTTTTCTCCCTGCCAGGTAATCAGTGTAGGGGCTGATAAACCTTGGGGAGAGAAGAGATCTGTGAGCTTTCATGGAAACTCCAGTTGTTTCTCACTCAAGAGTCAAGAGGAAGAAGCTGCAATAGTGGTTCTTGTGGGGCTTTCTGCTGTTCGTTTAGTCAGGAGATTGGACCGGCACACCCTGGAGCCCCCAGGCTGTTGGACCCATGTTGCGGGAGAATTGTTCTTATAGCCATTCCACTCTGCCAATAAAGCCACCTTGAAGCAAAGGACAGAGTCAGTGACTGGCTGATCTGGATTAGCCATAGAATTCTTGGAGGACTGAGGAGGTCAGCTAGAGAGGAAGAGATACTTGGAAGAGGACAGGAAGAGAGAGGATTTCCAGGGCTGGTGGCTGGGGAGTGGGATATGGAGTGAGGGTCAGCCCATCGACTCTGTTGCTCCTTGGTCTTTATCTTATCAGGTCTTTATCTCAATTTCTGACTCCTAAGTTTTTATTATATTGGAACAATTTAGACAATTGTTCCAGACCAGGCTTCAGTGCTAACACAGGCCCCCTTAGACATTTTGGGACAGGTTGCCACCCTTGCTGACCTGGAGTAATTACATCCCTGGTTGTCTAGGGATCCTATAGGCAGGGTGGCAGTCCTGGACGCTGGAACTGCTCCAGGGCTCACAGAGTAGATGTGGGGCAGAGTTAACAATCCATTTGGTACTGTATGATTCCTGATTTATTACCAAAGCTGAGGGTGCAATACATCTTCTTCCTTTGTCCAAAGCCAAAGTCCCCAATCCTGCTGTAAACCCAAGGCTTTTCTTTCTTCCCACTGCTCTCTCCTTTCTTTCTCCTTCTTCTTCAATCTAGCTTGATGCAAACTGGGAGCCTGTGTCACGAATCTGGCCCTCATATGTACTTAGTTTGCTTAGCATAGCATTTGAAAAACAAAATTGTCCATGACTCCATTTTTTCTTACACCAAGAATCTTTCTCATTCATAATATTTGATCACTGAAGTCATGGTGCCTGTGGATTAAAGCTTTGCTTTAGCTAAAGTCTGCATTTTCTGAGAGCTTTGTAAGAATGTGGGGGGAAAAGTCAACCAGACAACACAAAGCAAATTTCAAATTGTTCTTCTAGGTAACTACAATGTGCATGTCTCCGAGGCGGCACTTCGTTCTATATATTTTATTTTCCCTAGGAAAGGTGAATCCATGGCCACAAGTGAATATCCACATCCCGTGAGCTGCAGGGCTTGCACTGGCCCTCATTTTGAGAATTTCAACACTTTTGTTGTATTTTGTTTCATTTTAGGATGGGAGTAAGCGGAAACACAGGTGTGTACTGCCAGGAGGACAAAGGGACACAGATGACTGATGGCCATAGAAAGTCCTGACAAATTTGTAGTCAATATTGTTTGTCAAGAGAAGCTTGTGTGACAAGAGAAGTGTCAGCCACTACCTGCAGTCTCATTCTTCATGACCTGGCCTCCGAGGTAGAGTCGGGAGCCAGAGCAAACCTCCTGTCTGCCTTGATTGGAAACATCACTCCAGGTGAGTGAGAGGCTGGCAGTTAATCATTACAGCGGGGACTCAGTGTGTCTTACAAGGTGAATGCAGGCGTGGAAGCGATTGGCTGTAGCTTTCTCTATTAGGAGGGCTGCTGGAAGGCTTGAAACTCCAGAAAAAAGCAGCAGCAGGGTGACTTCAGATTCATAGGCGCTGCAAAGGCTTCTTGGCCCGCTACTCTGTTGTCACCAACAACCTTTGTCTCTGTCCCTTTCTTTTCTGAAGTCAGGGACCGTTTCTTCAAGTTCATGATGAGAGCAGGGGAATGTGAGACAGATCTTTCTGTCCCTGAATGTGAATGCTTGTTGCCCTGTCTGGGTAGAACTGGTCATGAACACTTTCAGCCATCACTTGAAGGGCACACAGGCCTTAGTCACTTTTTAGTGATTTGGTTATCTGCTAGCATCTCTGTTCCTTAAAGGATGTGGTTCTAAGAGCACTGTGGCTTCTTACTGCACATGAACTTCAAGGACCTCTGATGTGGGGCTACAAAGTTTGGAAATGGAGGTGGTTTACTCACTGTCTGAGCTAGCAGGAACCTGTTGTGTCTGGGCTGTCCCCAACCAAGGATGTTGGGGCACGTGGGTGCAATTTGAGCATGGACCCTTTAGCGTAATTTTCAGCTTCTTATTTGGCATTAGGCGTTTCACTCTAGATAGTCTATTTGGCTTCCAAGGCTTCAGGCAGCTAGTTGTCAACTTTGTATTGCCCTTTAGTGACATTTGGTGACATTTATGAAAAGGATGTAACTCCGAGTACTACACGATTCAAGGCTTGCTCAGACCCAGCTTTACTACTCACTTGGCCTACCAGTTCCATGTAAAGTGCATAAACTTAATAGGTTTATATTACTTCAACTTTTGGACACAGAGAGACTTCATTGTTTCTATCACAGTATTTCAAACTTGCACAAAACAGAACCATATTAGAGTAGTTGGTTCGGGTTGTGTCTGGTAGTCCCTTTAATTTTCAAACTGTAATATATTAACAGTCCTTCAGGTTGACTCTCCTAAATTCTTGCAGAAAATTTGCTTGAACTGGTTTGTTACATGCGGAGAACAAATAGGATTTGGGAAGTGTTTTCAGGGAACCGTTGGGGCTGCCATGACTACCTTTATGTGGTGAGCGTGCAAATGTCTCAAAAACAAAGCAAGCACCTAGCAGGGGGCACATGTCCATCAAACATGCAGCAGTCACTAAGCTGGCACGGGGCAGATGCCCAACAAACACACACACACAAATCGCTTTGATTGCTTTGATTAAATTCAGTGGAGACTAATTCAGGACCTACCACTGGTTAGGCAAGACAGTAACTCTTGAGCCTGTCACAAGAAGAATGAACTGCTGCTCAAAGGTAGGAGTGTTTAACTAAGCCTGGTCATATGTGGTCCTCAATGCCACTTGGTTTATTTATTTATTTATTTATTTATTTATTTATTTATTTATTTATTTATTTACTATTTTAGCCTGGTCCTTTGTGCAGATGAATATCTATTACAGCCTGACCCAAGGAGAAGTGTAGAAGTGTGTAGGGCCTTTCAGAGGATGGCCAGTGAGGGAATGGAAAACTTGTATGGTTTTTGTTGTTTGAATTTTAAGCATAAAACTTCTAATTTTTCATTGCTGAGACACTAGTGCACTCCCTAAATGTGTGCCATAATCTTGACAATACGTTTTCTCAGCTGATTTGTAAAAGTGTAAAAAATATAGCTAAAATATCATCTCTCTCATCCGCTCAAAATTGGGTTTTAAAGAAACTGTCTTTTTTTTTTTTTTAAAATAAACACCCAATTGTTCCTTTTAGGACATATCACTATGGAGTCACTAAATGTGGGTGTGCTTCAAAACAAGATATGCACAACCAGCTTCATTTCCTCTCTTGATAGAGTGGGGAGCCTGGTAGGGAGGGGAAACGCCACAGACGAAGCGTGTCTGGATTTCAGGAAGCCATGTGATCATGCCTTATGACGTCCTCATGGGAAGATGAAAATACAGGAACTGAGGGACAGCTGGACTAGGAGACTCATGGATGAGGGGACCCTGACAGGCAAAGGACACCAAAGAAGGAAGCCATGGGCTCTCTTTGTGGACTCCACTCTTGTATATCTTGACCTGAGGTTTGGACTATCTCAACACAGAGGGGAAAAAAAATCTAAGAAATCAGGCCATGAAAGGTTTCATGTGTAGCCTGGCCAATGGTCACACTTTATGAGTGAAAAAGACAGAGGTTTGTCGTGGTTTGTGAGCCCTGAAAGGGTGGTCAGCGTGGTGCAGCTGCAGCGAGGATCAAGGTCTTTGGCTGCCTTTGAACCACAGTCAGTTTGGATAGCAAGGAGGCAGTAGTCCCACTGTGCTCTGCTGCAGTCAGACTGCATTTAGACAGCTACGCAGTACCAGATGTGGCGTTCACACACAGCTGGACTGAACCTGGGTAAATAAAAGCCTGAAAAACAGATCACACAATGAACAAAGGCCTGTTTGGACAGCAAAGGAGGTTAGGAAAGGGGACCAGTCTCTGATACCTGGTTCCAAACAGTTAAAAGACGTTAGACAGAACAATGAAACAATTTCTGTATCACTCTCACTGACAAAATCCGTGCCAAAGGACACAAATCATGGGATAACAGTTCCTTAAACAAGGGAGGCATTAGGCAAGAGAATGAGATTTCAGTTGAGGATGAATCCAAGGAGCGGGGCAGAGAAGCTGGTTGGGAAAGCTGATTGTTTCAGGCTGACTGAAGGCTCCCAAGGAAGGGTTTGAGCTGGAGGAACTGACAGGACCACCTCAAGCGCCTCATCTGAGATGTGTGGAAAACAACAACTTCTCAGAGGTGGTTGTGACAATTCACATAAAACAATGCAAGTGAAATGCTTCCATTCGCTGCCGCCTAGGTAAACAATAAATGAGGTGTTGGTATTGCTAGTCTTGACATGCATGAGGGCTGATGCTGTCTGTTTCAAATCTTACATTAAAATTTTTGATTGGTATAAGAATTAAAAGGGATAAGTATATTTATGCCATAGCTCCAGAAAACCTTCGATTCCATCTCTTCCTAATCACCACTCCTTTCAATTTGCTTAGGGACACAAATGCCATCTTTTTTCTGCCTTAAACTCATGCCTCCAAAACTAAAAAAGCACCAGTCTTGCAAAGATCCGTTCTGAGCACCCATGAATATGCTTTTGTTCATGTTCTTTGAAATGGTGGTCATATGATGCAGAAAAACCACAGAAGGACATGCCCAAGTTAAAATTGTGTTAGAGATTTTTATGCCTACCAATTTGTTATTGTTTCTTTGCCTTGTATTAATATAATATGAGTTGAGTAAGTATTGAAATAATTGTGTAATTTAGAAATAATTACAGACCTCATTAGACAACAAAACACAAATGCAACTGGGACTTAACAACGTAGGGAGCTTTTATCCGAGTTCCTGGTCACATCCCGCCAGTTTGCTGACAGAACACCCACACTACATTTGTTGGGAGAGAAAACCACTTCCAGGGGTCTAGTGCCCCCTCCTTTTCCCACAGCCACCCTCTGTCTCCAGAAGACTTACATCTGCCTGAACACACAGCAGGAAGTCACCAGAGGGCATTCTTGGGCCATCAGTGATCAAAAAAACAACAGCTGGAAAGAACAGACTTAGTTCTGACTCTGGCCTCCTTTTGGATGGCGTGATGGTTTCCAGTACACACTTGGGAACACACAGAGTCTGAAGGCTCCCTGCTAAACAAGCCACCACCCAGTGCTGGGGCATCGGCAGGAAAAGCCTCAAGCAGACTTGAGACTTTCTGCTCCTGTGCTGGTACCAGTGTGGTCTGAAGAAGTTAAAGAGGCAACTGACATGTTTCAGAGAAGGAGCCGGCCTGGAAATGGAAGACACAAAGAGTTTAGTTTCAGTATCAATTGCTTTTCAAACAGTCAGCAAAGAGCTCCGAATCCCAGTTGTCCACTTGTAGAATGATGATTAGAAAGAAGTCTTGCAGGTCACTTTAAGGTCCACCAGTGGATGGGTTCCCCCCACCTCCTTCCCGCCCTCCACCGTCTCTCATACATCTTTTCTCTTTGACCCCACCCCTTTCTCCCTCTCTCTTTTCCTGGGGTCCAGTGACAGGGTGTTTTGAGCAGTTTTGCTGTGAGCTTGCATGCTGCAGAGACAGCCTTTGAGTATCTGCCATAGCAAACGGACCAAGTGATGGAAGCGGAGTACTCAGGGTTTCAGTAGCTACAGCCTCACCCACTCACTCACACGTTGCTCAAGTTTCCTACAGCTAGGCAGGGTTGGAAGAGCTATAGCACCAAGTAATCCAGCAGCATGGAGCACTGACTGTACTCAAGGACCCTGGAGGAAAGGATGCCATGGTTAGGTTAAACAGAAACATCGTGGAGCTTAGTTTAAAAACACAGACTTTTAGAGTTAGGAGCGACGGTGTGTCTTAGGGAGTGTGACATGCCTCATATGATTCTGATGGATAAATTATACCACAGCATCAACTAACCCACAGACAAAAGAGCCAGGCTTTTGGGCATCTGCATCAGTTAATCATGGTCTGCAAGTACCTCTGGGTGAAATCTCAGAGGCGATACTCTAGCAGGGGGCATCTGTTCAGAGAAGGCAATAGCTGTGAGCTCTATGGTGTCAATGGTGTGCTGAAAAGGACCTCCCAGCTCCTCATTCAGCATCCTTATTCTGGTAGCAAGCAGTTGGCCATGACGAAAGAAGGCATTTACACCATGAAAGTCAGCAAAAGCTACACATATTGGACATCTTTGCAACCCCACAGGGATCTGGTTAGTAAACACTTGCCGACACACTCCTGCCCAGAACTCTTGGCAGCTAGGGAATGGTGCCCTGGCTGGTGAAGGGCAACCAGAGTGGTACCGCCTGTATCTACTCCACAGGGGTTACAGAAGACCAACCCCTAAGTTATCTTTCCAGCACTCATAAGCTGGCAACTGTCTCCTTTACAGCTGGCTTTTCTTAGCCTCTTTCAAACTGTATGGTTTTGAGATGCATAGAAATAACAAGTGACAATATTCTAGTCAAAACAACTATGGGTTTGAGCATAGGAGAACAATAGAACATCGGTGAGGAATGTGCCTTGGAATAGAATAACCTGCATGAGGAGATGGAGATGGAGCCTGCTGTATATTCTATAGAAAGCATTCAGAACAGTTGTAGAACTACAGTACTTTTGGGAAGATACGTTTTCGAATCTATTATTAAGATGTTATATTTGATTGGAAAGGGGGAGGGTGTCAAACTCTGTCGTTTTCAGTGCTAGAGATCATGCCCAGGTCTTTGTACATGCTCCACGGATACTGTACCATGGAGCCACATCTCCAGCTCTTGGTTAAATATTTTATTAGGGAAAATTTCAAATATGTATGAAAGTATACCTGTATATGATGAATAGTATAAACCCTTAGACAATCACTACTCGGATTAAATAATTAACTTCTGGCCAATAGCTCTCGTTTATGATCCTCTCACTTTTCCTGGGACTGAAGGGGAAACTGAAGACGTGGTTAAATGGGGAAAGGGTGAAAGCTGTGCCGGCAAGAGAAGTCAGGATAGGGTGCAGGCACAGATGGATCTGGATGGATCGCGTTCCTTCATTAGGCTCTGTCAGGAGTCACTTAGAGGGCAGGTGAAGGGCGTTACGACAGGGACTGTATTTGTTTTATTATCGTTGTTGTTATTTTTATTGTTTGACAGCTTCAGACTTATATCTAAAGAATTTTAGTCCCTCCCCCCCCCCCTTTCCTCATGCCCTCCCTTCCCCACGGGCACACTTCTTCCCCGCGAGGCCCCTCCCACTGTCTGTATTCTTTTTGTGTGACCCACTGGGTTCAGAGTTTCTTGCTTGAGTGTGTGTGTGTGTGTGTGTGTGTGTGTGTGTGTGTGTGTGTGTGTGTGTTTATTCACTGGAGCAGAGACAGCCTATCAGAGGCAACACCACTGAATAAAACATCATTCCCTCGCTCATCCCTGAAGGACCTGCAGCTGATGAACCCCGGCTCTTCCCCAGATAGGAACTAGTGGTGGGAAGAAGAGCAGGGATAACCCAGGGTCCTGTAAAGGAACTGCTGTGTCTATCAGTTCTGTTGTAAAAACCCAAGACCTTCAGCTCATGAGGTCAAGGTTTGCTGTAGAGGGTCCAGTCCATGACTACGTGGAACCACTGCCTTTGGACGTGGTGGAGCTGTAGGATGGTGATTCTGGGGAGTGCCTAGGGAGCAAAACTGGCCACCTCACAACCAGAAAGTGACAGCAAGAGAAGGTGACTGCGGGCCCCAATGTCAATCTCCCGCCCACAGGTCCCATCTTGTCAGTCAGGTTTCTAGTGACATTGAATGGATACCCAAGGAAAACAGGGAGAGGGTTTGTTTTGGTTTCCAGTTTCAGAGCCCACAGCCAGGTGATCCCATTGTTAGGTGCAGAGAGACAGGGTATTCTGGTGGCAGGAGGGGGTAGCAGAGCAAAACAGCTCGCCTCCAGAAATCAGAGAGACACACAGAAGAGAAGGTCAAAACGTATCCTTCAAAGGCACATCCCCAGTGACCCATCCAGTCAGGACCCACCTTCCACAGTTTCCAGCACATGCTGATAGTCTGTTTAATCATGAATTCATCAATGGGTTAATGTTTTGATTGGGCCAGAGTCCTGTCATCCAATCACCTCTCCACAATGGATCTACTACCCGGGGACCAGTTCTTCAACACATGAACTTTTGGGGAATACTTCATATCCAAACCATGGTGCCTCTCAAAGGTGTACCCATCTCACTGTCGTGCTGTCCTGGGACCGACTCCTTAACTCACAGACATTTGGAGACACTTAAGATAGATCATGGCCTTTCCTTTAGGCGTTCTCAGCCATAAAAGAACATAAACAAGGACTATTTCTTTCTTTTCTTTTTTTTGTTTTTCCGAGACAGGGTTTCTCTGTGTTGCTTTGGAGCCTGTCCTGGAGCTCACTCTGTAGACCAGGCTGGCCTTGAACTCACAGAGATCCGCCTGCCTCTGCCTCCAGAGTGCTGGGATTAAAGGTGTGTGCCACCACCACCCAGCAAGGACTATTTCTTTAAAAAAAAAAAATAGGACCAGTGTGTCTAAGGAGATAGACGTGCTTGTCATCAAGGCTGACAATCTGAGTTCAGTCCCCGGGACTTCCATGATGGAAGGAGAAACTGACTCCCAAACAGTGTTGACTACATGCATGCTGTGGCACCCATGCTCCCGTACCAAATAAATGAGTAAATAAATAGATAAATAAAAAAACAGTTTAGTAAGCATACACAGTATTAGGTTTCATATGGAATTTCCAATGATATCGTTTTCGGTAATTCTCCTTCTTACTCTTCTCTCCCACCCCCTGAGAAACCCCCTTTTACTCTCTACCTACCTCCATTCCACTTTCATGCCACTTGTACATAAGGACAACTTCAGAGTTCAAATTCTAAATGCTGTTCAGTCCTAAGATTCCTCACTGCAATGAGATAGAAGTCATGACCCGAATTTGCTGGGCAAAGACATTTTATTAGAAAGCAAAGGAGCTTGCGATAAACTTATTATGCAATGGGTTATAGACTATCTATATTTCTTTTCTTTTTCTTTGGTTTTTTCCTATAAAGTCTCTAGTGGTCTTGGGTAAGAGATGGTCTCTGACCTTTCTCTATGAATAACAGGTTTCCTTTCTTTTTGTTTACTACCTAACTGCCCTCCTCCCCATCTTACTGGCTATAATTCCAAAGATGATGCACCTGTAGGCCTTTGACAATCTGGAGCTGAAAGAGTAAGTAATGGGCCCCCGGGAAGATCATTGTCTTGGAGAATTAATAATTAATTCAGCATGAATGAATAAAGCAGGGGAGATTTCGTTCAGCCATTATGTATTTATCAGTGGAACCACCCAGCAAGGTCAGTTTAGATTGGACAGATAATGTAAAAAAAAATGAGACCACTGGGAACTGCAGAGAGCCAGCATGGAGAAGAGAGCAGATGTAACACAGAGGAACATCTCTAGCTAGGTTCCCGTGCAGCTGCTTTCTGTGGCTGTTGAAACAACATCCTGGAAGTGCCTAAGGAACCATGTGGAAACCTGGGAATGAAGAAAGAAGCCGCTCTGGTGCTGTAGACAAGCGTGTGAACTGTTTATCGACAGGGGGCTTTCACTTGCCAGTTGCGTGGAGGAGGCTGTTGACAGATTGGAAGTCCGGGCCCATATGGATCAAAGGCAGAAAATAAAAAGAAAGCGTTCTTTCCTAAGGCTCAGTTATGACTGAAGATCGGAAAAAGCTGAATAGGCTTCAATTCTTACAACTCACCTTTTCTAGCTAGTAAATCCTCAGGATGTATTTGTTAAGTTTAAACCTGACTGTTCTCTGGCTGAATTTCTGGGGACATTTTTTCACAGTTATCAGGCATCAGATGGGAGTCGTTCAGTGGTTTTCTTGGCTTCTTTACTGGTACTCTGTTGTTCTTTTTTGTTTTTGTTTTAAATTGAAATGTCATGATGTCAGAGTATGTATGATATGCAATCAAGGTGCACAAGTACTTGTGACATCTGTCAAACAAACAGGTATGTTTGACAGGACAGGTGTATGTATGTGTGTGTACACACGTGTGCATTGAATTTCAGTTTTTAGAATGGATGTTCTTTTACAGACCTTTAGGGAACACTAAATTCACGTCAAAATCAGAAAGATGATGCAGAGATTTCCCTTATATTCTTCCTCCACACATGCGTGTTCTACTTCATCATCAACATCCCACACCAGACAGGTGCATTTGCTACCCTGGTGAACTTAACAATGCCACAGCATGCTTCCTCAATGCCCGTAGTTTATGTTAGGGCATGAGGATTCAGTTTTGTATAGCCTATGGGTTTTGAAATGCATAGTGATGTGTGTGTGCTCTTAGACTATCATGTAGAATAGTTATCCCTTGTGTGTGTTGAAAATTGAACCTAGTCCTTCATGCATGCTAACCAAGGACTCTACAACTGAATATAACTCCAGCTCCCGGGACTTCACTTCAAAAGACCTGAACTCTTACATAACTTTTGTTGTTTTAGGCTAGCTTCATGTTGGGGAGGCTGAGGAGATCATGGCTGTTTAATCCATGATACTTACACTACAGTCCCAACCTGTGGCATAAGGCCGAGAGTCTTTAACAAGCAGCTGGTCTGTAGTTCCCATTGGTAGGCTGCAGAGGCTGGGTTCCAGTGTCAGCAAAGGATGGTAGCAGCAGCAGCAGCAGCAGCAGCAGCAGCAGCAGCAGCAGCAGCAGGACAGATGAACTCATCTGCAGAGCTCAGAGGCAGGCAGGCAAAGAGTGTTGCTTTTCCCTAGGACCTCTTTATAACTAGGTTGCTGGCAGAAGATGTCACCAGCTCTAGGGTTGGGCTTTCTCCTTTAGTTAATCATTCCTGGAAATACCCTCACATACTGCCCAGGGGCATGTCTCTTAATTGATTCCAGGTCTAGCCAAGTTAACAATCAAGATTACCCACCACACAGAGTATAATTAGACCAGGATGTTTTGCAAGTATATGATTATTGAGAAAATAATATTGAAATTTAAAGCTGTTACCCCAAGCGATGAACCCACGGGCAGAATAAGGATGCTAGTGTGTATTTAGTTGGCCCAAGAGAGAGAGCTCTTCAACATGGCCCATTGTTAGGCTTTGAGTCTGACAGGAGGGTTTAAACAGTCTTTTAAAAGGACACCTTTTGAGTCTTTTTGAACTTCTGTGATCCAAACTCTTTCAAAAACTAGAAAATATATCTATCTGGGAATGAATTCTAACCAATCTATTTACCTCATTCCATCTTGGTGGTGCAGCAGTCATGTGTGCCTTCAATTCACCGAGGTAATAATAGGATAATGTCAGGCATCCAACGTTATTATATATAATATGATATAATATATATTATATCAGTCTCGTTTTTCATGGTTCTGATAAAACGCCCGACAAAAGACACTCAAGGAATGACAGGTTTCTTTTGGCTCACAGTTTGAGGGGGCGGTACACATGGGGGGGCAGTCCTGGTGGCAGGAGCTAGGGGCAGCTGCTCACACTGCATGCACAGTCAGGAAGGCACACAGAAAAGGATGTCGGTGCTCAACCCGCTTTCTCCTTTACTACACGCAGTTCAAGGCATGGCTCTGCCCTTACCTCAGCTAGATCTTCCCACTTCATTCAGCCTCCCTCCTTGGAGACACCCTCCCAGACACACTGAGGCTCACCTTCTAGGTGATTTTAGAGTCAGGCTGATAACAAAAGATTACGCATCCTAACATTTTAACCGTGTAATGTGCTTGTGACCAAACCAAAGGAACACAGACTTCCGATTCCACAGTTGGACTGTGATGACAGGGATAGAAGGGAAATGGGGGCTGAAGACTGAGTGAGCGACATAAAATGTGAAAGATATAAAATGCAGATTAGACAAGCCGTAAGGTATCTGCTCGAGAGACAGATGGCGAAAGAGAAGATGTGAACTGTTACTGAGTGCGTGTCAGCTCCTCAGCGGCGGCATGCGTGCTGGCTCTGGCCCCCAGATGGCAGGGAGAAGTGTGCTGATGAAATGTTCGGGCTTCTGAAGCTCGAAAAGCCAGGAAAAGGCAGAAGTGGACTGGCGCGGATGTGTGCAGCACCCACTCGGCGGCTGAGAGGGTTTGAGAATGTAACACTGTGTATGACCCTCCAGACTGCCAGCTAAATGTGAAGCATCTTAACAGAAGAGTTGGCACTGATTCCCAGTGACCCAGCGACAAGATGAATATGACTGAGTCAAAGATGGTACTTAGTCAAATCCTAAACTAGGTTACGTAGGTATCGGTTCCTACAGCACATGAGGATTAGAAAGCTCCAAGCAAGCGGGGATGCTCAGCAGATGCTCTATCACAAAGGACTTGAATTTATCTTTGAAAGGCAGATGGAATAAGCTGGGAGAACATCAGGGATGTGTGTGGGGGGAGGGGTTAACGTGAATCATTCCAAGTAGAGAGAACTGCCAGATAATGTAGGTAGGGATGGAGAAGACGTGTGCTAGGACCTATGAGGAAATCTAGAACACATACATTCGTGCATGTAGCCAAAGATCACCCATGGAGTCCCTGCTCTCTTGCAGTGTGGGTGTGGATCATGATACAAGGTATGTGCCTTAGAGAGCTTATACTGGAACACGAGTGGAAAAGCTCGAGGAAGGCCAGTGTGGGTGAGATTGGGACGTTCTGGGGAGAGCCTTCAGTGAGGAGAGTGAACTGGAGCTGTGTGATACTGGAGCTGTGTGATCACGGCCAAGGGATACAAGAGGGAACTATCTGAGGGAAATGACATCAAATTACAAATTAGGAGTAGTTTCCAGAAGGAACTGTTAAGGTAAGTTTAGACATATTAAAGTTCTAATGAGTTTACTTGAGCAGATACTGATTCACAAGTTAGGCAGTACCAAACTGTGAGGGACTTGAGTCTCTCCTGAGAGGACAACAGAAGAAAGGCTTTAGAAGGCGTTTTCAGAAGCAAGAACATATACTTTTTAGATTACGTAAGGCAAAAATTCCCCACGTAGAGATTAGCTGGCAGCTTCTGGTTAACTAGACTTGTTTTGTTTGACTGTTTGTTGAGTTTTAGTTTGCTTACATTGGAATCCTAGGCGCTGGATCCATCATAGCCTAAAGGTCTTGACTAATCTTACTGGTCTGTAGCTCTCCGTTAGCCATGCTGCCTGACCTCCCTCACCCTTGGTTTCTCTAAGTAGAAGCAGGGATGGCAGGTGGTGTGGAGAGTCTGAGGTTATCTACCGTGGATGGTTTAGGGGCTCAGTGTGAAAGGGAAAAAAAAATGGAAGGGGAAGGATAGAGAATCCAGTGTAGAAAGAAAGGATTGTAGTTGGAGAAAAGGACATAGAAGTGTAAGGAAAGTAGGATCATGTTGGTAAAAGCCACAATCTGAAGATTCAAAAATATGACAAATATAAGGAGCACATTCAAATTTGTGGGAGCCAAAGCTGGGGAGAGGGTGTAATATACTGTAATACACACTATATTGGCAAGTTGTCCCGTACTGTTGAATTCACTGAGGAACTGGTTCCAGAAGTGGGGTTGTGCCCATCCCATCCCCTGTGGTCCCCAAACTCCTGTCTCCATTTCAGGCCCACGCATGTTTTCTTAAGGTATCCTCCAAGGTTCTTTGTCTGGGGGTGACTCCACCTCCCCTCACCCCCAAAAAAACCCTCCATGACAGGGAAAGCAAAACAACCCGAGTGAAAACACTGTGTCCTTCAGAACAGCCAGAAGGTGAACCATGGCCAACAGAGGTTGCTATTGTTTGTCCCTTGATAGAAAAGTGTCTGTAGGGGAAAGAGAAGTCACAGGATCTTCAGCCATGGAAACTTCATCCATGGAGGAAAGCTCAAGTGGGAACTCCAGCTGACTGACTGCCTCAGTTTCCCCAGTCAGTTTCCACTGGATGTTTTGAGTGCCTAATTTGATGACCTTTAGCTGTCTGTCTGTCTTTCTGTCTGTCTATCTATCATCTATCTAATCTAATCCCTTACTATTTCTTTTACTTTGATTTGTATATTCAATAAATTTATTATTCACTCAGAACCCAAATCATGGATATTGTAGCTCATTCTCCAGACCATATGGAGCAGAGGGGAAGGGTTAGGAGCTGCAATGGAATGTGAAAACCCAGGTTTGGAGCATGAATGCTCCCTCCAACACTTGACAACTTAATGACTCTGGGCAATACTCCTGGTGGTGGAAAGGTTCATGGGCACAATGCAACTAGAAACATTGCACATGTAGTATGCACTAAGCAAAAACTTCTATGTTTCATTTAGGAAGATGTGATTCCATCTTACCACAACTACAAATATGCAATGATAATAAAAGTAAATAGTGTAGAAACTTGACATATGGGTTTATAAATAAAGTGAAGCCAATAAGAGATTTTGGGTGGTGACTTTGTGCAAACCCAAGGCACAGTGTTTAGGCATACGTTCACTAAGTGTTATTTCTTCTTCTCCAAGGCAGTGATCTTTATGGGTGAGGTAAATCTATGCATGTCTATTAGACTTGCCTACCAGTATCACACTGACGTTGCTCATCTGCTTTTTCCCCGTGAGGTCATTTAATTAAGGGGTGTCTTCAGGAAACCTCATTAGGTCCTTGGGGATGCCACATGCAGATAACTACTCACACACCCCAAGCATGCTGGAGCTGCCTGGCAAAAGTACTTCTAACCAAACAAGACCCTGCACTTAGCAGCCCTTTGAAGGCGAGGGCTGCATAGCCACAGACCTGGCCCTTGGTCCGAGTAGCTAGTGTTGTGGTTGTTCTCTGGGCTGAGGCATGAGAGTCCTGAAGAGGTGTGGGTTTGAGGTCTAAGTGGATCATAAAACACTGTGGCCACAGCCATGGTTTGGCAAGTCAGGCCTGAGCCAAAGAGACTGACAGAGGAAGATATGCCCTGGCAGTTCACTGTGGGAGAGAACCAGAGCTCTATACGTTCTGCTGCTGGGGGACTGTGAAAGCAAGCTTCTTTCTTTATTTTAATACGAATTTTAATGACATTGTTTCAGCTGAACTGAAAAGCCACAAATTCAATAAATTCCTCAAAACTTAGGCAATATGAGAACCCGTTCAGGCTAGCTCTGTTTCGAAGGCTGGGGCTTGATTTTTTTTCTTTTTTTTTTTTGTTCTAGTAACAACTTGATTCTCTGCTCTTTGCTCAGCTTTGGTCCAGGCATTTCGCTGAGTTGGAAACTGTGGAAATTTGTTGTAACTAAAGGGGAAATAATCCCATGCGGTTTCCTTCCAAGTCCTCTTCCAGCTCTCTTTTCTTTCTTTCTGAATTCCCTGGGAAAATACCCAGCAGGCCAACTTCTCTCACGACACCACAACTCTCATTTTGCTTTAGCTGCCTTTGTTTTCTAGCTGTAATGTAATTACATGTCCCACACGATCGATTATGATTTTCTTCCTTCAAATTAGTAGATGTAAAAATGCTGATGGTCCTTTGGGGAGCAAATCTTTGGAGGTTCTCTCCTTGGGCTGTCCTCTGTGTGGGAATAGATGATGCCGGTCAGCTAGCCCGTCTGCCTGTTTCGTGGCGATCCATCACCCTCAGCCTTTTAATTAACAGTTGCAGGTGAATCACTAATTGGCTCCACATTTGCATACATAAGCCAGAGACGTGCAGGTTGGTGGTTATAAATCTCAGTCGTGCAGACAGAGCAGAAACGTTGCGCCTTCATCCCTCATCTCCGGCTTACCTTGTCAGCTCTTCACGGTGAGTCTGCCTATACTGGTACTTGGAAGTAGGTTAAAAAAAAATCACTTGTTATATTAATTTGTCAGAAAAAGTGGCATTATTCTTGAAGAAGAAAGGACTAAGGAAAAAAAAAACAAATAAAAGCATTACACAGGGCACCATTAGGTAGTAGCTGGGAAACATGGTCCTTTAAATATATATAATTTAATTATTTTATTATGTCAATTCTTTGGTGGAATGAGTATGGGAAACACTTTCAAAGTGAAGCCCCTTTTTCCTTTCCTTTACCTCCTTCCCCCTTCTTCCCCTCCCTCTCTCTTACTTGTCTCCCCTTTCTCTTTCTTGACACTGTCTCCCTGGCTGTATAGCCTGGGGGTCTAAAACTCTCAATTCCCGTGCCTCCTCCTCCTGACTGCTAGGGCCGCAGGTGTGCGCCACCACAGCAAGCTATAAACAGAAGGCTCTTCAGGATTTTCTGTTTGTCTGTGACTGAAGTCTCCTGTATCTGTCCCGTACTGAATCTAACCTTCAGGACATCTGAGAGAAATCCAGATTTCACATCATATCTGAGCAGAGTTTCTTCTAGTCTCTGCCCTCATGGGCCCTGCTTGGTGATGATGCTCCGGGCCTTCAAGCGGTTAGTCTGATCACCTAGGCTTATGATCCCTACTCTGTCTGAAGTTAGAGATACTCTACTTCTAAGGACACCTTTATTGTTTAAGGAAATTACTACCATCCTCAGATACTATTTGTTAAGGTATCACATGTGTCCAGGGTAGTCTGGCCGTGGGATAAAATCTACATTAATACTCAATCCTTGGTCCTTGCACAGCAGTACAGACGGACAAAAGTAGTTGGTGTGACCAGCATTTATTATTAAATCCTGGCCACAAGCAACAGAGTTCTCAGACCATGAAGATGGGTATGACTGGCTTAAGTTCCGGCCAGTGTGATTTCTTTTTTTGTTTTTGAGACTGCATTTTTCTGTATAGCCCTGTGTAGTCCTGAAACTCATTCTGTAGACCAGTCTGGCCTTGAACTCAGAGATCCCCTTGCCTCTGACAACTGAGTGCTAGGATTAAAGGTGTGCACCACCACGCCTGGTCAACAGTGATTTCTTGTGCCAGGATGGAGACGCCTATTTTCTTTGGAAGCAGTCAGCTGCTGTGGCCCATATTCGTATGTGTGGTGGTTATAGTTCTTTAGTTGCACCTTAGATGCCATTGTCTCTGCCTCCCTCCTTGCTGACCTCAGGTCTCTGATGCCTGTTATTATTTTCCCTCATAGAGGCTGTTTCTTTTAATGTTGTGGCTTAGTTAGGGTCTCTATTTCCATGAAGAGACACCATGACCACAGCAACTCTTATAACAGAAAACATTTAATGGGATGGCTTAGAGTTTCATAGGTTTAGTCCATTATCGTCATGGTGGGACATGACAAGTCAAGTAGACATAGTGCTGAAGTGGAGAGTCCTACATTGTGATCGGCAGGCAAGAGGAAATGGACTGATTTACTACTGGATGTGGCTTGACTATATATGAGACCTCAAAGACTGCCTCCACAGTGACACACCTCCTCCAAGGCCATACCTACTCCAACAAAGCCACACCTCTTTATAGTGCTTATGGGGGATAATTACAGTCAAACTACCATATTCCACTCCCTGGCCCCCATAAGATTTTAACAACATCATAATGCAAATGCATTTAGTCCAACTTCAAAAGTCCCCATAGTCTACCAGAGTCTCAACAATGTTTTAAAGTCTAAAGTTCAAAGTCTCATCTGAGATATATCTAATCTCTTAACTATAATCATCTATAAAATCAAAATAAAAGCCAGATCACATATTTCCAACATATAATAGCACAGGATATACATTACCATTCCAAAACATAGGAAAGGGAGCATAGTGAGGAAATATTGAAACAAAGCAAGCCCCAAAACAAACTGGGCAAACTCCAAACTCTGCATCTCCATGTCTAATGTTAAACGCTCTTCAGTTCTCCAGCTCCTTTCAATTTTGTTGACTGCAGAACACCTCTTTCTCTTGGGCTGATTCCACTCCCTGTTAGCAGCTTTCCTCATCAGGTATACCATGGATAAGGCATCTCCAACATCTTGGGGTCTCCAAGGAAATCCAGGCTTCACCTTCACAGCTTCATGCAATGACCTCTCTAGGCCTCTATGCAGGGACACCCCTGCCCATGCCTGGTGTCAGGGGTTTTCCTTAGTCATGGAGGCAAATTTCAAAACCTTTTCTTCTTATTTAACCCCAGAACCATGTGGCTGAAGCTGCCAAGTTCTGCTACTTACTGGGGCTGGAACATGACCCCTTTGTTCAATCATATCTTCACCAATTTTCTGTTTTCAATGGTTTCCTTCACTGCCTAAGCTTGGCTATCCTGAAAGACCATACTGTATATAGAAGTAGGTAGGCTGACTGCCAATCTTCACCTATCTCTTCTCTCCTCCAAATCCAATCCCCAAGTCTTTGTAGCAGACCACCTGCTGCAGACCCCCCTCACCCCTCTTGCTCTGATGCCATTTCCAGTGGCCCACATCGATCTTCCTTTCCAAAGTCCCCTACCACCAACTCATCTCATCTTAGGTCTCCAACACCAGCAGGCATTTCCTGGGAACACAGTGAACCTACAGGCCAGGAGATGGAAGGCTAACTGCAGATCTTCACTTCTCCAAGAGATCCTCTCTTCCAAATGGAACCCCCCAGATTAACCCCCATCTCTGTAGGGACCACCTACTGTGGCCCTCTCTGTCTCCATCACCAGAAGATCACACAGAATTTTTTTCCCTCCAAGCTTCCTCCCCACTCATCCTGATATCCCAGCCCCTCAATTCAGCAGTCATTCTTTGGGAACCTTGTTGTGGAATAATCTTTTTGTACACTGTGAAGATGTGTCACTCGGAATGGTTTAATAAAGGCTGAATGGCCAATAGCTAGGCAGGATTTTCAGGGCAGAGAGAATGCTGAGAAGAAGAAGGTGGAGTCGCCAGCTAGATGGAGAGGGAGCAAGACATGCAGGAGGAGAGATGAATGCCACAGGTCATGTGGCAACATGTAGATGAATAGAAATGGGTTAAGTTATAAGAGCTAGTGGGGCAAGTCTAAGCTATTGGCTGAGCTTTCATAATTAATAGGAACCTTCCATGTGGTTATTTGGGAGCAGTCAGATGGATCAGAAAAATCTGCCTACAGAACCTGCCAGCTAAGCTTACTAGAGAAGCAAGTAGGCCAGCAAAGCAGGTAGACCAGCCTCAGGTCTTCACTTTCCCTCCTCTCCTCCAAATCCAATCCCCCATCCCATTTACAGCTCCATAGCAGATGACATGTGTGGCCTCTAATCACTCTCTGTCCCAATTCTAAGCAGATCCTGGTGGAACACCATGCTTTCTTCCCTCTGGTGAACTCCTTCAGAACCCTTCTAGCCCATGTCCATTCCTTAGTGTCATCTCCCAATACCTAAAACCACGTTTTACCTAGAGCCCACAGTGACCATATTTATCAAGATCCTGAAAGTATCCTTAGGCACCACTTTCAGGGCAGAGAGAATGCTGAGAAGAAGAAGGTGGAGTCGCCAGCTAGATGGAGAGGGAGCAAGATATGCAGGAGGAGAGGTAAATGCCACAGGTCATGTAGCAACATGTAGATGAATAGAAATGGGTTAAGTTATAAGAGCTAGTGGGGCAAGTCTAAGCTATTAGCTGAGCTTTTATAATTAATAGGAACCCTCCATGTGGTTATTTGGGAGCAGTCAGATGTACCTTAGGTACCACTGCCACCACATTGTCCTAAGAACCAGACAGGAAACAGAAACAAAAGAACAAAATAACCAACCAACAAAGATAAGACCAGATATCAGCACCTAGAATTATAATCATCCCCAACCTGGATGACTAGACACCAGTACAAAAACACACTCAATACCATCCAGGATATGTCTCCATCAGAGTCCAGCAACCCTACCAGAGAAGGCCCTGATTATTGTAACATAGCTGAAGTACAAGACAAGACAACAAAATGGCCTTTATGAATATGATAGAGGTTCTTAATGAGGAAATTAAAAAATCCCTCAAAGAAATCTGTGAAGGCACAAACAAACCCTATGGTGGTATTTTATTAGTACTGAAATGTGATTTTAATTGTATGTTAATAAATAAAGTTGCCCGGGGGTCAGAGCTATTAGAGCCATAGCAAAAGCTGGGCGGTGGTGGTGCACGCCTTTAATCCCAGCACTTGGTAGGCAGAGCTAGTTAGATCTCTGTGTGTTCAAGAATACAGCCAACAGACAGTGACGAGGCAGTCATGTGGTTGGTTTTACAACCAATGAGAAGGCAGAACAGAAAGTCTATATAAAGACAAACAGACAGGAAGTAGGTCTCTTTCAGAGAGGTCTCTTGGCTGAAGAGGCTAGCTGTAGCAGGCGGGTAAGGCTCTTAGCTCTGATCTCTTGGCTTTCTTTGCATTGGTTCTGTGTTTCTTATTTAATAAGACGGTTGATTACATCTACAAAACCCTGCAAGGAAATGAACAAAACAGTTCAAAACCTGAAAGTGGAAATAGATTCAATAAAGAAAACCTGAACTGAAGAGAATCTGGAACTGAAAACTGTAGGAACTTGAACAGGACCTCAGAAGCAAGCCACACCAGGAGAATACAAGAGAAGGAAGAGAGATTCTCAGGCACTGAAGACATGATAGAAGAAATGGATAGTTTGGTCAAAAAAATGTTAAATCTAAAGAATTTGTGTCACAAAACATCCAGGAAATCTGGGATACTATGAAAAGAACAAAATCTACAAATAATAGGAATAGAAGAAGAAGAAACTGAGGTCAAAGGCTCAGAAAATATTTTCAACAGAACCATAGGAGAAAATTTCCCTTGTACTTGTCAATATACAAGAAGCATACAAAAGCACCAACTGGAACAGTAAAAAATTCTCCTTGGTACATATTAATAAAAACATTAGGCCGGGCGGTGGTGGCGCACGCCTGTAATCCCAGCACTCGGGAGGCAGAGGCAGGTAGATCTCTGTGAGTTCGAGGCCAGCCTGGTCTACAGAGCTAGTCCAGGACAGGCACCAAAGCTACAGAGAAACCCTGTCTCAGAAAACAAAACAAAACAAAACAAAACATTAACCATACAGAACAAAGTAAGAACATTAAAAACCTGTAAGGGAAAAAGACCAAATAACATAAAGGCAGACCTGTTAGAATAATGCCTGGCTTCTCAATGAAGACTCTAAAAGCCAGAAAGACCTGCACAAATGTTCTACAGTCTCTTAGAGATCACAGATGCCAGCTCAGACAATTATTCTCAGTAAAACTTTCAACCACAATAGATGGAGAAAATAAGATATTTCATGATAAAAAACAAATTTAAGCAATATCTATCCATAAATCTAGCTGTACAGAGACTCTAGAAGAAAAACTTCAACCAGAACAGGTTAACCATAGCTAAGAAAACACAAGGAATAAATAATCCTAGGCCAGGAAATCAAAAGAGAGGAATACACACACACACACACACACACACACACACACACACACACACACACACACTAGCACACACTCATACATGACCAACACCACCACCATAACAGGAAGCAACGAACATTGACCATTGATATCTCTTAACATTAATATTATTGATTCCCCAATAAAAGGACACAGTCTAACAGAATGGGTGTGAAAATAGGATCCATCATTCTGCTGCATCCAAGAAACAAACCTTTGCATCAAGGATAGATACCACCTTAGGGAAAAGGGTTGGAAGAAGATATTCCAAGCAAACGGACCAATGAAGCAAGCTGATGTAGTCATTTTAATATCTAACAATATAGACTTCAAACCAAAACTAATCAGAAAAGATAAGGAAGGACACTACATAGTTATCAGAAAAAAATTCGCCAAGAGGACATTGCAATTCTTAACATTTTTGTACCAAACACAAGATCACCCAAGTTTGTAAAAGAAACACTGCTTCAGTTTAAATCACAAAACTGATAGTGGGGGACTTCAACACCCCACTCTTGCCACTAGAGAGCTCATGCAGACAAAGACCAAACAGAGAAATCCTGGAGCAAACTGACAGTGTAAACCAAATATACCTAATACATACTTACAGAACTGTTCACCCAAACATGAAGGAATATACTTTCTTCTCAGCACCTCATGAAACCTTGTCCAAAATTGACCACACACTTGGAAATAAAGCAAGTCACGACAGAAAAAAGAAAATAGAAATAACACCCTGCACCCTGTTTGGCCACCATAGATCAAAGCTGGATATCAACAATAATAGAAACAACAGAAAGCTTACAAACTCATGGAAACCAAACTCTACTGAATGAAAAATGGGCTAAGACAGAAATTAAGGAAGAAATTATAAACCTTCTAGAATTAATGACAATGAATATGTAACATACCAAACCTATGGGCTATGTAGAAGGCGGTTCTAAGAGGAAAGTTCATAGCATGAGCTAACTACATAAGACAACAGGGGAGATCTCATACTCATGACTTAACAGCACACCTGAAAGATCTAGAAAAAAAGAAGAAATCACACCCCAAAGGAGTAGATAGCAAGAAATAATCTCAGGGTTGAAATCAATAAAGAAGAAGCAAGCAAACAATACAAAGGATCAAGACAAAGAGTTGGTTCTTTGAGAAAATCAATCCAATGACAGATCCTAATCCAGATTAAGTAAAAGATGGAGAGAACATCCAAATTAACAAAATTAGAATTTAAAGGAGGGGGGATAAAAACAAACACTGAGGGAATCCAGGGAACCATAAGAACATACTCTAAAATCCTGTGTTACACCAAACTGGAATATCTAAAAGAAATGGATAATTTCTTTGATACATACCACTTACTGAAGTTAAATCAATATCAGATAAGCAATTTAAACAGCCCTATAACCCCTAGTAATATAGAAGCAGTCATTAAAAGTCTCCCAACCAAAAAAGTCCCATGGCCAGATGGTTTTATTGTAGAATTATACTAGACATTCAAAGAAGAGTTAATGCTAATACTCCTCAAATTGTTCCACAAAATAGAATCAGAAGGAACATTACCAAATTCATTTTATATAGCTACAGTTACCTTGATACATAAATCACATAAAGATCCAACAAGGGAAGATAAGTACAGAATAATTTCTCTTATGAACATGAATGCAAAAATTCTCAATAAATACTTGCAAACCAAATTGAAGAATACATCTAAAAGATCATTCACCATGAGCAAGTAGCGTTCATCCCAGAGATGCAGATATGGTTCAACATACATAAATCAATAAATGTAATCCACCGTATAAACAAACTGAAAGACAGAAGCTACATGATCATCTCATTAGATGAAGAAAAGCCTTTGACAAAATCTAACACACCTTCTGGATAAAAGTCCTGGAGACATTAGGGATACAAGAGACATACCCAAACATAATAAAGGCAGTACACAGCAAGCCCATAGCTAACATTAACTTAAATGGAGAGAAACTCAAAACATTTCCACTAAAATCAGGAATAAGACAAGGTTGTTCACTCTCTTCATACCTATCCAACACAGTACTTAAAGTCTCAGCTAGAGCAATAAGAAAACTGTAGGAGATCAAAGATACACAAATCAGAAAGGAAAAAGTTCAAGTACCTTTATTTGCAGATGATATTATTATATAAATAAGTGACCAACCAGGAAACTCCTATAGCTGATAAACTTTGTCAGCAAAGTAGAAGGATGCAAAATTAACTCACAAAAATCAGTAGCCCTCCTATATACAAATGACAAAAGGACTAAGAAGGAAATCAATAAAATAATATCTTCTACAATAGCCTCAAATAGTATATAACATATTTGGACAATGCTAACCAAGAAAGTAAAAGACTTGCATAATAAGCACTTTCAAATGCTGGAGAAAGGAACTGAAAAATATATCAGAAAATGGGAAGATCTCCCATGCACATGGATCATTAGAATTAATATAGTAAAAATGTCCATCCTACAAAAAGCATTCTACAGATTCAATGCAATCCCCATCAGAATTCCAACACAATTCTTCACGGATCTTGAGAGGACAATTTTTCAGTTTCATATGGAAACACACACACACACACACACACACACACACACACACACACACACACGATAGCTAAAACAATCCTGCATAATAAAAGGACTTCCAGAAATAACAACATACCAGATATCAAAATGTGCTACAAAGCACAGTATGGTATTGGCACATAAACTGATACTTGATCAATGAACTCCAATTGAAGACCCAGACATAAACACACACACCTATGAGTACCTTTTTTTTTTTTTTTTTTTTTTAAATTTTGCTTTTAGAGACAGGGTTTCTCTGTATAGCCCTGACTGTCCCGGAACTCACTCTGTAGACCAGGCTGGCCTCAAATTCACAGAGATTCATCTGCTTTTGCCTCCCTAGTGCTGGGATCAAAGATGTGTGCCACCACCGCCAGGCAATGCCTAAATTTTGAAGCCAGAAATACACACTTGGAAAAAGACAGCATCTTCAACAAATGCTACTGGTCTAACTGGGTGTAACATGTAGAAGAATGCAAATAGATCCATACTTATGACCCTGCACAAAACTTAACTTGATCAAAGACCTCAGCATAAAACCAAATACACTAAACCTCACAAAAGAGAAAGTGGGGAATAGTATTGAACTCATTGGCATAGGAAAAGAGAACTTTCTGAATAGAACACTATTAGCACAGACACTAAGATCAACAATTAAGAAATAGAAAAAGCTTCATTATGGCAAAAGACACGATCATTTGAACAAAGTGGCAGCCTGCAGAATGGATAAAGTTTGTTTGTTTGTTTGTTTGTTTGTTTTTTAACCAACTACACATCTGAGAGAGGGGCTAATAAGGGAAAATCCTAGATATCAAGAAACAAATAACCCTGTTGAAAAATGGGGTCTAGTTCAAAACAAAGAATTCTTAAAAGAAGAAGCTCAAATGGTTGAGAATCAGGTAAAGAAATGTTCAACATCCTTAGTCATCAGGAAAATGCAAATCTAAATTACTTTGAGATTTCATCTTCTACCTGTCTGAATGACAAAGATGAATAAAACAAATGACAGCTTATGCTAGTGAGGATGGGGAGCAAGGGGAAGTCTCACTCTTTGCTGGTGGGACTGCAAACTGGTGCGGTCACTATGGAAGTCAGTGTGGCAGTTCCTCAGGAAGATGGGAATGATCTACCTCATGATCAAGCTATACCACTACTGGGCATACACCCAAAGGACATTTCTTCCAACTACAGAGACAGTTGCTCAACCATGTTCATTGCTGCTCTATTCCTAACAGCCAGAAATTGCTAACCACCTAGATGTCTCTCAAGAGATGAATGGATAAAGAGATTGTGGTGCATTGGAGGTATTAATCCATTAAAAAACCAAAATCATGAAATACAAAGGTAAATGAATGAACTGATCAAATATCTCACAACAGTGAGGTAACCCAGACCCAGAAAAACAAATATGGTATTTATTTTCTTATTTCTGGATATTAGCTTTTAAGTCAATAAGCAAGCTATAATGCATAGACCCACAGAGGTTAGGTATAGAGTAATGGACTAGGGGGCAGGCAGACAGATCTCCCTAGGAAAGGAAATAGAATTGTTAAGGTTCATTTGAGGAGCAGTACAGAAATCTAATACAGTAGAAGCGTCCTATAATGTATACATGCATGAAGGTGATCTAAATGAAATTACTAAATAATAAGAGAGACAGAGCCCTAGCTGGCCATGTCTTGTCACTAAATGAAGCTTCCATTACCAGGAGTTGATTACATGTGATTGAGATATTGGTCAAAGCCCAAACAGCCCACACTGTTGCCAAGACTCCGGGATGCTCTCCACAAAGTGACGGCAAGGTCCCGTTGTTGAAGAGAACACCTACAGAGTTGGTTGAATATGGAACTGATGCCTGCATAGAGTGTTTATCCCTACGAGGCAGCAGTGTATTTATCACACCACCAAAGGAGAAACGCAAACACCAAACCACCCACTAACCCTTTCATCTACAATGGTGTCCCAGGCGAGGTTGGCTAGTGCAGTGGCGGCACAAGGCTTGTGGGAGCAGCTACCCAGTATCTCATTTGACTTAAGGCTCACTCCACAAGATGGAACCCATACCTAACACTGCTAGGGTGACCACACACCAGATACCAGAGAGCCTATGGACCTAGGGTAAAACCAAATACTACTGTTCTAAAAAAATAATTAAAATAAAAAATAAAACAACAACAAAAAAATCAATAAAATAACTCCTAATGACATTTTGCTATAATCATAGATCAGTGCCTTGCTCAGCCATCATCAGAGAAGCTTCTTCCTGTAGCAGATGGGAACAAACACAGAGACCCATAGCCAGACGTTATGTAGAGAGTGAGAGACCTGGGACATTCAGCCCTAAACTGACTGTCTCCATCAAATCCCTACCCTTAGGTCTCAGGGAACCTTTGGAAGAGGAGATAGAGAAAACCAGAGGGGACGGAGGACTTCAAGAAAACAAGGTCCACTAAATCAACGAGATAGACACAGATATGAACTCCCAGGGACTGAGGCAGCATGCACAGGGCCGGCACAGGTCTGCACCAGATGGGGTCCTAGAGAAGAAAGGAGAAGCGGACACACACCCCATCCATAATCCATAAACAATCTCCAATTGATAATCATTTGAAATGAAAATTTATTTTCCTCCCAGGGAATTTATGTTTTTTTCCTTCTGTCTGTTTGTTTTGCCCTATTCTGACGTGTTAGTTTTTTTTCTATCCATCCATCCAGTCATCCATCCATCCATCCATTCATCCATCCATCCATCCATCTCTCTTCCCTTAGAAGCCTGTTTGTTTTCTAATGAGTTGTAACCAGGGTATATTATGTGAGAAAAAAACCCCTATTTTCAATAAAAGAAAAAAATAGAGGGAATGGAAAGACTTAAAAAATAAATAAAAAAAATTACTTTTGGTGTCTTGACTTTAATTTCTTGAGTGCAACATTGCTCTAAGGTTGGGTCTAAAGAGGTTCCAGGATTTTATGGTTCGTACTCATGTTGTTTAGTGAGTGATTGACCTGTGAAAAACAGTTTGAAGTGAATTAGTTTGCTAATATGTTTATATGTGTTCTCACTCACTCTCTGGGCCAGTGGTTCTCAACCTTCCTAAAGCTGAGATCCTTTAATACAGTTTCCTCACATTGTAGTAACCCCCAACCATAAAATTAATTTTGTTGCTACTACATAATAGTAATTTTGCTACTGTTTTGAATCATAATGTAAATATGTGGTATGCAACCCGATGTGAAAGGGTCATTCCACCCCTGAAGGAGTCGAGGCCCACAGGTTGAGAACCACTGCTCTGGTCCAAATAGCTTTTTAGTAACTAGGCTAGTGTGGCCTTTTATTCCTGGAAAATGTGCACAGATGATGTTTACAAAGGCATGGATTCAGATGTCTCCATGGGTTTCCAAAGAGAGAGGTCATTGGCAGTGTTCTGGTTTCTGTCCAACCTCACCTACTAGCCACGAAGTGCACACACGGCTCTGTAGGTTATATTTTATTGTGTTCTTTTGATATGCAGATTAATCGGTAATGTGATGGTTTATCTTATCAACTTGACAGAATTTAGAATCACAGTGGAAATACGTCTCTAGAGGTCTGTGAGGTGTTTTCTATTTTAGGTTAATTGACTTGGGAAGGCCTACTCTATTGGTGCTATTCCACATGTTATGATCTTGGACTGAATAAAAAAGACAAAGGAAGCCGAATGCAAGCACTAAATATTTTCTGCTTCTTGGCTGCAGATTCTTTGTGGCCTGCTGCTTCAAACTCCTGTTCTGCACCGTCTCCACCACCACAGACCCTTGGACTGTGTGGGCCAGTATTAAGCTGTAATTGTCAGGAATTTCATCACACTGACACAAAAATCATCTAAGACACTCAGGTTTCCCACAAATATATTAGCCACCTTGAGCTAAAAGTTTCTTGATTTTATCTAAAACCAAATATTCCCAAAATATAAATGTTTCCTCACTATAACAATTTCCTATTTGTTACCTGTGCAGTGTGGAATGGGAGTGTGACCTGTGCGTCTACTTCTGTGATGTGGAGAACATGGAACTTAGCCTTGAGTTTGAACTCATCTGAATTTCCACGCTGGCACTGTGTGGGTAAGCAATTTCCCCCTCTCAGCCAATTCTGTTTTATAACAGTGGTGCTACTTAGGGCATGGTGTTTATTTCCCAAGAAGAAACAGCATTTCTTGATAAGTAATCTTTTCCTTTACCAAATACCCCCTGCTTCAAAATGTAAGCAGATTCCATTTTGTGAAAGCTATTCAGTGAAATGATGGAGTGAAATTTTAGTGAATCAGTCTGATGTAGTAGTTACAAAGTAGCAGGTTTGGGACTCATAAAATCTCCTTCCTTTGATACTATATTTTCTTGATAAATTTACTTCTTTTCTGACTCTGAGTTCTTTCATTTACAAACTGTAATCATCGCCACTAATTCAAGAGGGTTGCTGTAGGGACTAACAGAGATTATGACTGCAATTACTTATCACAGCCCTTGTTTATACTATAAATTTAGTAAATGCTAGCTACTCATAAGATTAGTTACAATTTTATTGGTTTTGTGGATAGTGAATGGACACATAAGTATGAGAGACTAACATTTAAATCACCAGGTCATACATTTTTGTGTAGGCCCTTAAAATTCCTATTTTCTTTGAAATAAAAAGGATTTTTATACTTTTGAAAAATCAACACAGCAATGACACTTGGTATTTATTAACTAACCATCTCATGAAGGATAACTATTTTTCTCTTGAATATGCCAAAGTTGACAAGACTATTTTTTTTTAGTTATTAGTACTATGCTGTGGGGGTGGGGGTGGCATGCCATAGAGCTTGAGTGAAGGTCAGAGGACAATTATGCGGCTTCCAGGGATTGAATTCAGGTTGTCAGGCTCATGTGGCAAGTGCTGAGCTACCTTGCAGGCACCTAGAATGTTTTGTATCTTTGCTGAGGTTGTTGGAAGCTGATGTGGAGCATGCCGAACACATGGAAACTACCGAAGTTCTCTATGTCCTCTATGGCCGTCCATTCGCTCATACTCTGTTCTGCTTTTTTTAGACCAAAGGTTCTCAGCCTTCAACCCCAGGATGCTAATCAGCTGAAAGACTTTAGAACCCTCTGACGCCTAGTCACACACTCGAGGAGGCTTCTTTTCTAGACTAGTCTGTATATCTGGGCTCTCCTTATTCTTTTTTCTCTCTTCTCCCCACTGCACAGTTGTGTTTCACCTGCTCTGATGGTTAATCTGAATTGTCAACAGAATCTAGAGTTATGTAAGGGACAAATCTCTGGGTATATCTGTGAAGGGGTTTCTATATAGATTTTTTTTTTTTTTTTGGTTTTTCGAGACAGGGTTTCTCTGTGTAGCTTTGCACCTCTCCTGGAACTCACTTGGTAGCCCAGGCTGGCCTCGAACTCACAGAGATCCACCTGGCTCTGCCTCCCGAGTGCTGGGATTAAAGGCGTGCGCCACCACCGCCCGGCTTAATGAAGGGGTTTCTAGATGAGCCTAACTGAGGTGGGAAGACGATACCCTATGTGAACAGTGCTGCTCCATGGGCTGCTATCCCGACTCCTCTCTCTCTGCTTCCTTACCTGTGGACTCGATGTGAACAGCTAGCTCACACTCCTGCTGTCCTGCCTTATTTACCACGGTGTGCTATCCTCTCCAACTGTGAGCCCAAGGAAGCTTTTCTTTCCTTACATTGTTTTCAGCAGGCATTTTCCCATAGCAACAAGAAGTAACTAACCCACTTTCATGATATCATCCTGGTTAGTTGGTTAGGAGAGCCAGTGTTAGGGTCCCACCCCACCCCAACTCCTCAGGCTCAGTGACTAAAAAGAATAAGGATTTCTTTTCTTTTGGGGCAGGGGTATTAAATGTCTATTTTGTTTGTAGAGGAGCTACAACCCCGAGTCGAGTCCTCACTCCAGGATCTTGATTGTCATATTAAGGGAGGAGAGCACAGGAACATCAGACACAGACAGTGAACTATTCCAGCTCAGAGTTGACACATCATATTTACATAGGATGTTTGGTCAGAAATGGCTGCTCAGCCTCAGCCAACTTCAAAAAAAAGAAAAAGAACTTGCCAGAATACTCTGCTCCCAGAGGCTGAAACCAACACTGTGGGAATAATCCATGTGATCACACCTTGCTACTCTAGGCTCCTGTGTATGTGTGTATGTTCTTACTGTTACAATTTCCCATCTGAGTAGGATGCCAACAATATAACTTCAGGCCATCCAGTTGAATCTGAAGTTCAGATACACAATTTTTTTTTCTTTTTGTAGAGTTACATCCTGATGGGCAAGTGTAGGTAATCCTGCATTTGTTTGTTTGTTTTTTTTTGCTTATTTTTCTGAATTCTTTCTGAGCTTGTTTCTATCACATAGAACTTCGTTCACCCTGTGCTGTTTTGCACTTGGACGTCATGTGAGCTAACTTCTTCAAAGACTTTCGTTCTTGGAAGTGGATTCTGATTTTTTTTTTTCAAACAAATTGATGCCACCTCATGTGTTTCCCCAATGAATAACAAAACGAATCTTGTTGGGATGGAGAGGTGTGGGGCATGGAAGGGGGAGACGGGTGCCTGCCTTGCTTAGAGAGAGCGGTCCATGCTTCATGGCACATCTGCACTATGGTCACTTCTTGTCAGCATTTGGCCTTGTGACTACTTGCATTTTAATGATACGTGCAGTCACCAAGGAAATAGGATATTTGGAGAAAGTGATCTTATCCCAGTCGTTCCAAAATTTTATTGAACATTTTTTTTTTTTAAACCATGAAATACTCTCAGGAGAGTGGCATGCCAGTAAACTGGCATGGCGATTGTATCATGTGTCTCGCAGACATTATGCTTATTCCCCAATGAAATACGACTTCCCAAGCCTTTGGAGACAGAGTAATTCATCATTCTGAAACAGCAGGGTGGGCCACAGCCTGAGTGGCACACCATGGAAATATGAATGGAAAGCCCAAACTCCACTGTGTTTGAATCATTTGATGCCCTGAGAGAGAGCCAAGGAAACAAGGAAACATCAGTGTGGGTGGGGCTCAGCACTCCTCCTGTAAGGACAATTCATTTGTAAGCCCTTCTTGCCTCTTCAGCATCTGAAAACCTCCATGATCCGAGGGCATTTGGAAACCCACTGACTTTTTACTATTAGGCCAATTGATGTCTTTCTGATTTTATAGTGTTAGCCTTTGAGAAAATAGTTCCAGACAGATTTGCCTCCCAAGAACCCTTTTCTCTAGGGAGCAAACCATGAGGAAACGTTTGAAAAGTGGGTGAAATGACAAATACCTTACACCTTACAAACTATTAGGAATCAATTTCTCAAGCATCATGCTTAATTCTTCTGCCCCTCCATTTCCATCCGGGAATCCCAAGGTCCAAGGGAAGCAGCTCCCAAAACCAATGTTCCTGGTTGAGGTTCATGTACTGCCCATGTTTTTGTTTTATGTAACAGTAGGATAAAGAAGGGAAGCTTCCAAACTGCCCCTCAACTGCTCCTCCCCCCAAAAAAAAAGAGAAAGGAAAGTTAGTGCTATCGTGCAAAGACATTGTGGTGTTAGAAGGTCCTTCTGTCCAATGTAGAAGGTGAGCCTCGGGGACACCAGGGCTTGTCTGAGATGGAGCAGTACAGGACAGAGAAGGGCTGGAGGTATAACTGATGTGGCTTCCAGATGGCCAGGACGGAGAATGGAGACTAAATGAGGCTTTGGTGACAAGGCTGAGAATGTGTGGATGACACCAGAATACACTATGTTTGTGAATGACTGCGTCTAGGAGTGTGTGTGTGTGTGTGTGTGTGTGTGTGTGTGTGTGTGTGTTTGTGTGTGTGTGCACATGAGCACATGGGTGGGTGCTTATGTGCGTGTGTATATTTGTGTATATGCACATGTGTGTGTGTGCATGCATGTGTACATGTGTGAGTGTGTGTACGTGTGTGTGCACACGTGTGTGTTATGTACAATATTTGTGTACAGAGCTGCAGAAGTAGGAAGGAGAAGGTGCTTCAAGTTAGGAAGCAGCAACAGGAAGTGATACTGTTGAATCGTACAGGTTGTCTCCGGATCATTTCAACCATCTAGTCTAGGCTCTGTTTTGGATATAAAGTTATTCCAGACACTGTTTGAGATAATTTGAAAATAAAGGACAGTTCCCTATACACATGATGTACCATGTATAATGTTTGAGCACAATTCATATGTAATATGTCTTAGCCACATCATGTAATTATTATATTTGAGGCTATCTCTGTTATTAAGTGTCTTGGAAGGGGAAGACATTGGGTGTCAAGGACGTTTTGTGTGACACATACCTGTAATCCCAGGAGGATGAGGAATTCAAGGTCACACTCGGTTATACAGTGAACTTGAGGTCAACCTGAACTACAAAATCTCATCTCAAAAACAAGCTAGCCAAGAACATAGAACTCGGCAAAAACAGTAGGCAAAATTAGACAGACAAAGTGAAAAGACATGGTTTTGTTGTGAGAGAATTCTAACTCCAACTATCTTGCTCAACATGTAGTCTTTGGCCAACAGAGCCCAGATGTGTGGAGGGCATGGCTCCAGTGAGCCTCAGGAGTCTAGCACTAGCCATTGTGCTACAGAGTCTCTTCTCTGCTTCTTCCAGTGTCTTGTCTCCATTTGCTCAGGATCTATTTGTTCAGTATCATGGCTCTCAAAACTTGTCACCCAAGACATTCCACATCCACCACTACCCATGGGAGGGTGCGGGTATTGGGGCACACACCTGTAATGTCGGCTCCGGAAGGCTCACACTGGGAGACAGAGAGTTGAAAAGCTTGAGGGCAGCTGGAGCTACATAAAAAGAGCCAGTGTCAACAAAACCAAACAAACTAACAGAAAACAAAACAAAACACCCTCAGAGCTGGACTTGGACAGGACCTGGCGCCAAGTCCCCTTCTATGTCCCAGAGGAAATGTAGGCTAGGACTTATAATCCTGACAGAATCTTGTGTTGAGAGGGCAGTGAGCTTTTCTTTAAGGAAAATATTAATATTGTTCACTCAACTAACGACATCTCCCTTCCATGAACACCCTCATGATGACATTTACTTGGCTTCTGCTTCCTACAGCTATAATCTTACTTATTAGGCTCGAATGGATAAACCGACTGAAGTCACTGAGAGCAGAAACCATAGGTTACCACACTTCTTCATCCTCTGCTCTTAGGGAAATTTGAAAAGGCACTGAGTATTGACTCGGTTAGATCCTTTCTGACAGTGGATGGATTCATCTTATTAATAACCGATAATAGTACTAGAGTTTACTCACCCTAAACCATGTGAATTTAATTTTCTATGGCAGATTTAGTTTAATAATTTGTTCAGTATAAGCAACATTAAGAGGGGAATTAGAGGAAGCTGTGGGTGAGCTATTTAAATGATAGTTGGGAGAAAATTAGTTGCCCTGTACATAATATATATATATATATATTAGTATATATATACATAATATATATATTATGTATATATATATTAGTATGTATATTATTATATAATATATATATTAGTTGCCTTTCTTTCTGGGAAGGATACTCATGACTTTATTTCCAGCACTCTCAAGGCCAGCCTGGTCTACATAGTGAGTTTCAGGCCAGCCTGGTCTACACAGTGAATTTCAGGCCAGCCAAGAACCACATGCTGAGATCTTGTCTCAAAAACAAAGTAAAAATAAACTGAAACAAAGTAAAACTCTTTAGAGAACAATAAAAATCTTAGATTTTGGATGATAGGTATTTCTACAATGAACATATTACTATTCAAGGTATTTTTAAAAAGTGCCTTTACTAGTTTTTCATACATTGGGGGATATCCAACACTGTTTTCTCAGCACTGTTGACCATGGTTGATGACCGTCTCTGCTGTAAATTAAGGTAGAGTGTTGGTTAAAGCAGGGAAACTGGACTTAACCTGCTAAAGGTGTTGATTTATGAGTCTTCTGCCCACATTTCTTACATACTGTGGTACCCTCCCTCCTGTTAGCTCCTCCAACTTTGAAGTTCATAGGAAATGAACAATGATGGTAGGCTCCTATGCTCGACCAATCCTAACTGAAGCATCTACTCTGGAAGTATGTGAGAACAGTGTTTATTTACTAGCATGGATTATATAAACATTAATGCTTAATTCTCTGAGGGAGGGAGGGAGAGATGGAGGGAGAGAAGAGAGAGAGAGAGAGAGAGAGAGAGAGAGAGAGAGAGAGAGAGAGAGAGAGAGGAAACCTCCAGCCCTTTCTGCCTTCTCTGTCTAGACAGAGCCTTGTTAGTGTTTGTCTGATCATGTGGGTACTCATGCTGGTAATATTAATCGCTGGGAAATGAGCCAAGGAAAGACAACCCTATCTACCAATTAAATTTACCGAGCTTACAGGGTGGTTTATAAAGTCAACATGCTGGGCAAGGTTTACATCTGACCAGGGAAATTATTGTTTTCTGATCCCTGTGTTGGCTGTCAGCCACCTCAAACACAAGACAGATGTTGGCTTTACTAGGGTCAGGGTTATCGTGGGGTAGGATGAATAGTCATTGGTTCTGGGGTCTGCTACTTTTCATTTGCTAGTGAATACAAGCAAATAACATTGTTTCTGAACGCCTTAGGGGTGGAGGTGGGGAGTTTTGCAAAGCTGCATAGGATGCTAAATACCGACTTCTCAGAGACAAACTTCTCAGACTCAGCCGTTGGGAGTTTGCTTTGTTTGATCTGAGGACAACGGATTCCATTATCTCAAAGGGCAAGGGTTAATGCCAGCTCATAAAGATAATGATGATAAACACAACAAGGTATCACTCTGATGTATTGGTTTCTTATCAAGCATCAAGGCAAACCTGTGGGAGAGCTAAAAATGCGGGTTTGAAGAAATAAAGAGCTCCTTTGTTGTTTTTTGAAGCAGGAAGCTTTTTATTAGTGATTTTCAGTAGAATTAAGGCATACAGTAACTTGAACTTAATTATGAAGTCTCTGAAATTGAGAGTTTTTCTGCTTTTGCTCCATCTTGAATTCGTGTAGACTGTGCTTTGTGTTGGTCGTTGGGGAGAGTTCAGCTTCCATGAGGTGCTAAGAAAACTAGCCATGTACGGGGACCAGATCCAGGCCTGGAAGAATCGAGTTGATGGGAAGGCAGCACTCGGCCAGGAAGCACAGTGAGGCCCCGAATATGGGATCCCAGATCTACACTGGGGGACTATGGAGACATCACCTGACCCCAGGCAGCCTGGGGAGAAGCTGGGCACTACAAGTGAGTGAAACTTTAAATGTACTTCTGCGAGAAGGAGGCACACAGCATTTCACAGGGCTGGAAATATATAGCTAGGGCAATATAATTTATTCTGGGAATTGCATATTAAATTGTACTCCAGACACCAGGTTATATTTGGTGGTTGACTAGAAAATAGTATGCTATTTATCTATTTAAGGCTAAAAATCTCCAAGATTGCTTTTTAAGCCTGTAATCGTCCATGAAAATAAACAGATATTTTCCTTCTTCCTTGAATGGCCTTGCTCTTCAGCTCATTCTAGAATGTTCTTATAGGTTCTGGGGATAGCCAATTCCATCAGATGTCTTCCCCTGGTGGCTGGCACTTCCTCTCTTCACCTTGCTCTTTTGAAACCTTGAGCTCCAGACTTTGCCTCATATTAGATTCCCTGGAGCTTTCTGGGTTGGATCTCCTTTGCAGGCAGATTCTCCAGGGAGCCTCATCTGTCTGAGTGTGTGGTCATGTTGAGTTAGGCCTCCTTTCCCATGAGCTCCCTCCAAGCATCCTCCTGCCTCCCTCTCTCTGCCTTTCTGCTGTCTGCCAAGCTACACACCCTTCCTTCTTTTGGGAAGTTCCCTTGGCTCCACCCACAGCCAGTTTGCAATAACTCCAGGGCCTTTCACCTCTGACCTTCTCCAGCTGGGAACTTTCAGCCTAGCTGGTGTTGTTTTATCAAATGCGCATGCCTGCAGGGAATTTTCTTACTATCTCTTCCATTTATCAGTCATGGTATTTTGGGATATTTTGAGTTGCTTTTTTTCTTGCTGCTTCTCATGACATCTGCATCACCATGCATGTGCCGGATGTGAACATCCAACACAGGAGCTTTCCCTCTGTGAACTGTGCTTCTCACTCCAGGGCAGTGTGTGCAGGCGATCTGTCTGCCCTGGGAGACTGGAGCAGAAGAGGGATGGAGAGCTTGGCTGTCCTAGCTATGGGGAAAGGCCTGCCCGTCAAGGTTCTCCCCTTCATGTTCTCCCTTACAAGGTGACTTAAACATTGTGCTGACAGTTGAATGACTCACTAGGTCACAGGAATGTCAGGCAGCTGAGACATCAGCTTGGAATCCCAGGTCTCAGATTTTCATCATGAAAAACTTTCTGTGTTGTCATTCCAAAAGTGTGGAAACTTCTCTTTCTGGAAGTTGTATGACTAAGCTTCTTTGCCTGAAAACGTCTGGGGCAGCGGTCGGCTAGATTTTGCTTTTTGCCTTCATTATCTTTTTATCCCCCTTACTGGTGGAAAAATTAAGCTACGTTGTCTGACCTGTGGATTAGATTCTGGCTTTAGAACAGCCTGCAGGAGGGCTTTCTCCCTGGGAACAGAGAGTGGAGGAGGAGGAGGAGCTGGGGGTTCTGAGGTTGGGAAAGAGCATCTGCTTTTATCTTGGGGCCATAGTTTAGGAGAGGTGACATTATTATCCGAAGATCACAGAGCTGGCTAGCAGAATATAGATCTGCCTGGTATTAGTCACAGCGAGACATGAATCAAGCTCCCTTTAGACAGTGAGAGAAGGTCTATGTTGGATCATTAGTCTCCTAGCATACATGACCCCTCCCCTGCTGGGACAATGACATATAATCATTTCTATGGTTAGATTATCAAGGTGTGTGGACCCCTTTCTGCTTGACCTGTGATGTGCTCCGAAGTGGCCAGTTTGGAGTTGGAGATGATTCAGTTAAGGTTACTTGCCGCTCTTAACAGAGGACCTGAGTCCCTCTTGCAGAGGACCCGAGTTAGGTGCCCTGTACCTGTTACCTATAACTCCAGTTCTAGGGGACCCAGTACCGTCTTCTGGTCTCTGTGGGAACTGCACTCATGGACACATACCCCCAACACACACACACACACACACACACACACACACACACACACACACACACACACTTTGGGGGAAAAAATAAGAGCAATTTCAGTAAAGACTATCCCAGTCTCCGTCCACTCCCCCATATAAAACCTATAAAAGGCCACTGTACAGGGCAGTGTATCCGTATTCCTCCCCTGGAACTCTACCCCGTTAGGAGCTCCTTTTCACTTCTTTGTAATAAATCTACATTTGCTCTGCTCAGTCCTTGTCCAGGTTTCCTTATTCTCCTTAGATGTACAACAACACTTCTGAAAGCTACTGGGGTCACGTTGGTGACCACTGATCTTCCTACACCCTAACTCCCCAAAGTAAGCTCACCAAGTCCGAGAAAGTTTCCTTTGCTCTGGAAAACAACAGCAACAGATAAATAAAAACCAGAACCCAGAAACCAGTAGCCTTCTCAGTATTCATGCTGCTCCTGCTGCACACCCAAAGGCCAGCAGGTTCCGTTTTGTGTCCTTCTGTCTTTTTTTTTTTTTTTTTGGATAATTCCAGCTATGTATATGAACCACTTTTTCTGCTTAATCATAGCACCCAGTTATTATTCTACTACACCATTCTTTATATTATCACAGCTTAAAATGACCCGGTTCCTGTTTTCCCATTAGGGCCCAGCCATCTGAAGCCATCTAATGTGAGAGTTAGATTCTTGGTATACTCTTCGTGCCCATTTCAAAGGAGGGGGTGGCAAGCAGTAGGCTTGAGAGTCATCAGAGGCGCAGTCAAAGTTCACTAGAAAGCAGAATACACTCGCAGCAAGTCGCCAACCTATAATGGTCAAGGAGTGAAATGCGATAGGAGGTCGTGAAGGAATAGTAATTAAAGTGAGATAAGACTACGATTGTGATATGGAAGTAATTCTGGGAAATAAATAAGAAGATATGACTTTTGATGACAAGATTCCCGAGTATCATGAAAGTACACAGAATGTATCTTAATTTTATAGTAAAGTTTTGTTCTCCTATATGAAATATTTCTGTCAGGATAAGTTCAGATTAGATTGAAAATTGTCCCAGGGAAATCTATAGAAATTCATTGAAAAGAGAAAAGATTGTCTTCGATTTTATTTCACAACAAACTTTAACTATAAGAGTCTGCTAACTTGAAATTGATGATAATTTGGATTGATCTGGAATAAACTTTGGTATATATTGAAAGCATGTGTGTAATGCAGTGAGTGCTTACAGTTTAATACATATTAATATTTGCACATATATACAAATCATGTATAACATGGCAATATATTTGACTCCTCAAAATATTTATTTTTAAATAAGTGATTATTATATGCTGCTTATATATTTTTCTTTAATAATATAGTTCGTGTAAATAAATTGCAGTTAAAATTACTAAAGCATATTTTAAAAATGCCACAGTGAGACTACCATTGATTTGTATGGATAACTGAGGAAGTCTTCACTGAGTCAAATACTTCCTAAGGTCTACCAATTGCAAACTAATGTGGCAAGTAAGAGATAAATATAAGATCAATGCAAGAAAACCATTAAATAATACTAAAATAATAAGAAAAATGGCAGTTGTGAACCTTGACAAATGAAATGAACAGATAAGGTTTGTAGGTTGAATGGATGGAATTCATTCAGCTGCTTTATGGAGAATGACTTTGAATTCATCCGTGAACATCATAAATGTGAGAAAGTAGAATAATGCAGCATGATGTCCACTTTGGCAGTCTGTTAGTAGAATAGTTTAGCAGGAATTAAGACTTCTGTAGGTAAAAGGTAATTTGGGCTGTAATTGGAGAACTTTGAATGTTAGGCTAATAAATTTGAACAATGAAGTTATTGAAAGCTTCAGCAGACATTTTCTTTCTTTTTTTCTTAAATTTTTTTTTATTCATTTTACATACCAATCATACCCTTTTCCCTTCTCCTGTCCTTCCAGCTTCCCCCTCTCAACCCACCCCCCATTCCCTCCTACAAGAAGGTAAGGCCTCCCATGGGGAGGGACATTTAGTAGAGGCAGGTCCAAGCCCCTCCCCCTGCTTCAAGGCTGTGAGAGGTGTCCCACCATAGGTAGTGGGCTCCAAAAAGCCTGCTCATGCACCAGGGATGGATTCTGATTCTTTCAGTAGACATTTTCATTAGATATTTTCTCTTCCTCCACCCAAAGCACACTTATTGTTTATAGCTACTGATAAGAGACACTGTGTTATATCTCATAAGAAAATGATTAGTTCATATTTTATGTGTTTCGGTTCGTTTGGCTATTTGTCTCTGTGCTTTATCCAACCTTGGTCTCAACAATTCTCGCTCATATAAACCCTCCTCATTCTCGCTAATTGGACTCCCAGAGATCCACTCGGGGCCTAGTCATGGATCTCTGCATCCAGATCCCTCAGTAGTTGGATGAGGTTTCTAGCATGACAATTAGGGTGTTTGGCTATCCCATCACCAGAGTAGGTCAGTTCGGACTGTCTCTTGACCATTGCCAGCAGTCTGTTGTGAGGGTATCTTTGTGGATTTCTGTGGGCCTCTCTAGCACTTTGTTTCTTCCTATTCTCATGTGGTCTTCATTTACCATGGTCTGAGCTGAGGGGTCACCAACTGGATCAGGCCCTCTGAGTGGGTGAGACAGTTGATTGGCCTGATCTGTTTGGGAGGCATCCAGGCAGTGGGACCGGGTCCTGTGCTCATTGCATGAGTTGACTGTTTGAAACCTGGGGCCTATGCAGGGTCCCTTGGCTCGGCCTGGGAGGAGGGGACTGGACCTACCTGGACTGAGTCCACCAGGTTGATCTCAGTCTGTGGGGAAGGCTTTGCCCTGGAGGAGATTGGAATGGGGGGCAGACTGGGGGGAAGGTGAGGGGGGTGGGAGGGGGAAGAACAAGGGAATCTGTGGCTGATATGTAGAACTGAATTGTATTGCAAAATAAAAATTAAAAAAAAATGAACATTGATTAAATATCCAGAATAAAGTCTGTCGTCTCAGTTGTCTTTCTACATATATCTCAATTTTAAATAAATATTAATTTACTATTCTGAAAAAAAGAAAATGATTAAAAAAAACAACCCCAAACCATCATTTCTACCCAATGAATCTTAAATTTTTATTGTGTTTATATAAGTATATGGTTTGATTGGCAAGAATATATATACATAATGACTATTGAATAGGTTAGAATATGGAAGGGGTTATAATAAAAGTGTAAGCTAGTTATTAGGATAAAGTAGGGACAAAGGAAATTAATCCCAACTGAGAAGATCAAGGACTCTCAGAAATAAGTTGATCTCTGAAAGATTAACAACGCCACCTTCTCTCTATGAGAATACACTTTTAAATAGGATAATCAGAGGCACAGGCATAAACATTCTAGAACAATTTGATGATCTAGAAAATAATTTAATTGGCTAGAATCCATGATGTTTAAGAGGGAGGTAGGACCAGAGATGTAGAATGAGGCTTGAACATAGAATGGCTTTAATGCTAACTTAAGAAGCTTGAGAACATGGGGTTCTCAAAATTACCTCCAAGAATTTGTGTCCTGATAATCAATACTCATGTAGGAATGAATTTGAGGGTTTTGAGTGCAGTGAGTGGGAAGGATCAGAGGGAGGGAGTTCCAGGTAGGAAGAACTTTGGGAACTGTCACAGAAGTGCTGGTGGGTCTGTGATTAGAACTGCATTCCTAATTGGCCTCTCCTCAGTCTATGCTTTCCATATGGCCAGTAGGACGCTAAATAGAAGCAGACTTCAGAACCTTGGCAGGGAATAATAGATAGGAGTCAATGAGTGCCTGCATTTGGGGATCAAGGCGAAGGAGAAATTAAGGATAATTTCATGATTTAAGTCTTTAACTAAAGAATAATGTCTGTCTTAAAATTAAATAAAACATGGAAAACAAAATAGAAGAGTTTATCCTGATTGCCTGGAAAATAGTGCGTTCAGGTCCAAGATTGTAGGATGGCAGATCAAGCAGGGTTATTTACTGGTCTTCCATCTCGAATCCCACTGAAATAACAGTAAAGCTGTCCAGAAATTTCTAACAAGTAGGAAAAAGAGAGGCATAGGTAATCAGCAGATGGGAGTTTATTGAGTTTCTGGCAACAGGGAAATGTGAGTAGGATGTAGACTGGAAGAGATGCCAGAGCCATGGGCATATAGGGGATGGAATGAAAGATGATCCAGGGACCAGCTGGCAGATGTGGCGTGCTGAAGTCAAGGTTTGAAGTTTGTCTCTGCAATACAATGGGTGTAGTCCCTTCCCTTACTTCCATTTAAGGAGTTGCTAGGGGTCCCCAAAGAGCCTGAAGCTTCTAGAGCCATGGCACATCTTTTCTAGCTGGGAGAAAACTGCCCCAATGAAACAATCTTTTTTGATATATTGTCACAGTTGTGAAAGAGTTTGGCTGCTCTCTGAAGAGCTTACTCTGTCTAGATATAACCAGTGTTTCCAGAGAACCACTATTCCCATACTACAGTCAGAATGCCCAGTGAACATTAAGAGCTCCCCCAACCCACAATCCTTCCAACAACTACATGACTCATGGTAATTATTTCCTTTTGGGGAAAGGATCTACCCTAAAATAGCACAGAAGAAACTCCTACTGATACCTGAACTAAACCAAGAAATCCATTCTTAAACACAAATGGATATTCAAGAAGAAAGTAGAATTAATGAAAGCATATACAAACAACATTATGTTATGTGGACTGAGCATATTGTATTGATGTATTTAGCAATACATCCACACACATAAGGTATGTAACAACAATTCATGAAAAAAGAGGCTCTGAATTTTAAAGAGAATGACAGGAGGGTGTGGATGAGGAAAGGAAAGGAGGAAATGAGGTAATTATATATAATTTTGAAACATGAAAGAAATAATTGAAAAAGAAAAATCAGGATAATCAAATATGTACATATTATGCAAACACATACTGGTAAACAAATACATATATAAAATATATTTTGACCTTTGAGAATGCAGGAAGCATGAAAGAACTTTAAAATGTCTATCCATTAGTTCTGACAATGACATATGATATATTTTTACTTCCATAAAACAAAAGAAGGATTACATGATAAGAAAATAAGCAAAATGAAAATTCATTTTTAGTAAGTTACATTATATGTACTATATTAATTATGTGTAGTGTATTTCTCAATTCTCATCAGAAGAGTTTTTATTCTCAGCAGATGGTGATTAACACAGAAACCCACAACTGGCCAAGACACAGACAACAGGAGACTATAGAACACTCAGCTCTGAAGAGAACATATATACCACATCTCTTCTTCCAGAGGCCTAGAGATAAGGAAGGAAAGGGCGTAAGAGCCAGAGGCAGTGAACAACCCCCTCTCCCAGAGTAAAAGTATGTTTGTTTATGAGGAAAAAACAAGATAAATAGCCCGTTCTCTTTGCTCTCCACCAAATACAAAAAGTACAAGAAAGTTCTGGTGGTCTAAATACAAACGAAACAGTGTCTGGACACAGCCGGGCAGCTGAGCATATGAACTCACAGTGGTTGAGAGGGTATGCACAAGACCTGTGCAAGCACAAGCCGGACCAAACACTAGCATGAAGAGTGGTGTTGGTCACAAAGTCTTACCTCCATCTGTGGAGCCCTGGCAATTGTTAGCTGCCAGAGGAGTCAGTTTTCTCTATCTCCTGAAAAGTTGGCCATACTCCAGTGGAAGGCCGTACATCTAATAATATTTGGCCACCAAAAATTGGCCTTGATGGGTTTATTTAAAAAAAAAAAAAAGAAAAGAGCTGGGCAGTGGTGGTGCATGCCTTTAATCCCAGCACTCAGGAGGCAGAGCCAGGTGGATCTCTGTGAGTTCGAGGCCAGCCTGGTCTACAGAGCAAGATCCAGGACAAGCACCAAAACTACAAAGAGAAACCCAGTCTTAAAAAAACAAACAAACAAAAAAACAAAAAAGAAACAAATTTTGGTGCATGAGAATGAGGAGACAGATCTGGGAAGAGCTGAGGGAGGAGTAAATATGATCAAAACATGCCATGCCAAATTCTTAACAAAATGAATAAAAAATTTAAGAAGTTACATAGGAATTCTAAAAAGCAAAACAGCAAGAAGATCATGTAAAACTAAGTTAACAAAATATGAAAAGGCAAGATACATACACTCGGAAGATCTAATATCAGTTCCATAGGCAGCCTCAAATGTGGAAAGCTGGGTGATCAAGGGGAAGGATTCACCCAAACAATGGAAGACACTTTCCCAGGGAGAACCGAAGCTTAAGAGAGTTCATCAAGGGCTGTAAAGATTAGTCACACACAGACACGTTCTTAATGGAGTTCAGGACACTCGGGGCACAGTTATGATTCCAACAAGTCTCCACAAAGGAAAAATTTCCCAGGAAGCATGGCCAATAAGACTTATACTGGGCCTCTCAGTATCCTCGCTGGGTATTCGAACATGGCTGAATGGCTCTTTCAGAATCATAAGGGAAAGTCATTTGATGCAAAACTTAATGGCCCAATCTATCAATCAGGTATTAATGTAGACTAGGGAAATTTTCATTTATGCAAGCACTCAAAATCATCTTTCATATAACCTTCTGCAGACATCTTTTAATAATACACCTCTTAAGCTTCCCCAAACAGCACCATTAATTAGGAACCAAATGTTCAAATGCTTGAGACTACAGGGGACATCTCATTCAAACACACCAAAGAACATTTCTTTGTTTTAACAAGGGAAAAACATGATAATCCCCCTTTCTCTTTGCCCTCCACTAAATGCAAAAGTACAAGAAAGTCCCATTCTGAAGAGAAACCAAACAAGAACATTAGAATTAGGCTGGAGAAATGGCTCAATGGTTAAGAGCACTTGCTGCTCTTCCAGAGGCCTGAGGTTTGGTTCCCAACACTTACATCAGGCAGCTTACAACCACCTGCAGTTCCAGATCCAGGGGATATGATGTCCTCTTCTGGATTCTGAGGGCACCTGCACTCATGTGTACACGTATCCCCACACAGACATACTCATATACATGCAATTAATACTAAAATAAGTAATATTTAAAAGTCTAAAATTGTAGTAATTGTAGCCATGTGATAAAAGAAAGACTGAAACCCAAACTGGATTAAAAAGAGCATCCAAGATGGGATAACGTGAGAAGAGGGGTACCGAGGACATTGCCTCCTACTCCCGTTCCACAATTCATCCGATGGAAACCCATCCTTCCAGAGACGAGAGGTCCTGTCCTCCATAGGACTTCTTGGAAGTTACAGACATCAGTGTTGAGTTTGTGAGCTATCTTTGGGTTGACTGGCAGTATTCTTGGAACTGTAGATAAGGAAGGCGAAACCATCACATTTCCTGTCTTTGTCATAAATAACATGGGGCTCATCATGAGGCCATAAATACTATTTATTCTTCTTTTGTATATTTGAATCGAGTTATATGTCAAACATTAAATAGCAGAGTATACATTGTTAAAGGTTTAGATAACTAAATGTAAAAGAAAGGAGGAAGGAAAGTAAAAAAAAAATATGTCAATGCTTGCATCATTTGATTCAATGGGAAGTCATAGGACTGTGTCAAAAGTTGACAGAATTGGGCTGGGAATGTATATATAATGTTGGTAGATACAGTGCTTAGCACACAGGAAGCCCAGAGTTTGATTCCTAGGACCCACAAAACTGAGTCTTATGGTGGTGAACACTTATAATCCCAGGACTCAGGAGGTGGAGGCAGTAAGATAAGAAGTTCAAGGTTATCCTTGACTACATTTCAAGTTCAAGGCTAGCCTGGGATGCATGAAACAGTGTTTCAAATAAAAGTTGATAGACTAATGGACAAAGGCTTTAAAATGTTGTATGTTACACATGATAATTAATAACTGTTACATAAAATGAATGAGGGAAAAAATTAAATAGATGCTCATGTTGTTTAATCTTGTCTTTGATAGGTTTAAACAACGTAAACAATTGAAGAGATAAATCAGAATAGCTAGAAGTGCTTATATGCACAGAACAAGTGGGATAGGTTATTAATTTAGGGAACATATAGTGCCATTGACTTAACCCTGAACAACCAAAAACTGAAGAAAAATAAAACACCAAAACTCTTCAACAATGTATAAAAACGACCAAAGCAAACACATGAGCAAATAAAGAAAAGAACAGATCCACAGACGCAGAGCCTTTGCTGCAGAATCATGAGGACTGAAGTTTGGATCCACACAAAACAAGTCAGATATCCCTTGTATGCCTCTAATCAGTTCTGAGAGCTTTGAGGAGCCAGGAGGCAAGAAACAGGAGGGTCTCTGTGGCTTGCTGGTTTCTTGCCTAGCTGCCAAAGCTCAAGTTCTGGGCTCAGGGCCTGCGTCAGAGGAAGACAGAGAATGACACAATTAGACACTCAGTGCCCTCTTTTGGCCTCCTGGCACGTGCACAGGCATCTCCATACTCAGGCACAGAAACTCACACAGACACATGCACACATACTCACTAGTCAGTCAACCCACTGAGTGATCAATCTCTCAACAACAGAAAATAAAAGAAAAACATACATTTATAAAACTGAAATCTGTCTACTTTACTGGGTGATGGATGACAGCACACGGCAGGTGAAATGTTCTGTACAGGGACACCAGAGAGAGGAAACCTGAGAATTAGTTGAGCTGTAGTACAGACAAAAGCCAGACCTCTAGACAAAGACAATTTGAGGAAGTGACCACTTCAGAAAGTGTTGCATTCTGGGGCATTTTCATATGAATGTGGTAGTTTTCGGAAGAAAGACTTCAAAGACTTTCTTTTACTGACTGTAACAATAATGGATGCTCACACAGAAAGTTAGAAAATCCTAAAGAAGTACAAATAGCCTCAGCCAAACACCCTTGGTGGTACCTCACCACCCCTGATATTTTGTCTTCTTTTCTGGATACACCAAAGAAGATAAAGTCTCCTTTGTCTTTGTCACCATAGAACTTACCAGCACACAGCAAAGCAGCATTTAAGGAGGAAAGCACCTTCGTTTTCTTGTGTCTGGAGCATCTGCCCAACCTTCCTGGATGTGGAATAGAATTCCCGCCGCACACCATTGCTATTCTTGCTGGAAGACTCAGGTATTTCTAACTCAGCTGTGATTCAGCAAGATTAAGTGCTTTAGGAGGTCAGTGCAAGAGGGCTGGAGAGCTGATTCAGTAGGTAAAGTGAGCTTGCCTGGTACACCTGATGACCTGAGTTTTGTCCCTCAAAGTCACAGGGAAAAGAGAGAATGGACCTTTGAAAGTTGTCCTTGGATCTTCACACACTCACTTTGGCATGCATACACCATACTTATACACCAACTGCAATAATAAAGGTAAAAAAATATGTACAAATCATCCTGGGGGGCACTAAAAATGCTGAATTCTGAAATTTCAGATGATCAGAGATGGGTCTCAAATTGGCTGTGATCTAGGGACCTACAATGTGGGCATCACCTGGGAGCTTGCTATAAATACTGAATTCTGGGTTTGTTTACCTGGAATATGTTTTAGGAAGCTCTCCAGGACATTCAGGAAACACTTGCTAGGTGATTTTAGAATTGTTCCTGAGCTATTTACTAATTTTAGTCTTTGTGCAAGTGTGAATTGTATATTGGGCACATGAGCATATTTCCTTCCCATACTCCCTACCTTCTCCCCCGCCCCCCCACTGCTCAGGCTATTGTTCTCTAAGTCATTATCTTGGTCTAAACTGAAGCAGCCACTCAGAAGCAGCAGGCCACAGCTTCTCCCCACTATCCCTTCTCCCTTCTCTTCTTTGGGGCTTTGATGTCTCCATAACATCCAGGAAGATGTTATCCATAACTTTTTCATGTATAACTTGAGTCAGGATCAAAGTAAGTCATCCTGCAGACTTCAGAAGGATCTGTGAGTTGACGGGTAAGGTAGAAGGCGTGTCCAATTCCTCCAAGACCTCCATAGTTCCCTACTGTGAAACATAGTGGACAATGTACCTTGGTCAAAATCAGACACACACAAACGCCGAGTGACATTTGCAACACTCTGGGATGCTTTTGTGTGCAGCATCTCGAGAGTGAGCCAGGTAGAGTCCAGCAACAAGAACAAGCAGACTAAGAGCAAATGAAGTTCACGTTCAATGCTGAGGGCTTTGCATAGATCAGTGCACAGGGACACATCCCAGGCACGACCTTCGGGAACTCTGATTATTGTGAGAAAGGTTCACACATGCTGGGAAATGTTTTTGTGGGGTTAATAATTTTGAAACTATAAAATAAATCCCTCTCAAAATGCTTTGATCTTTTTTTTTTTTTTCCTTTTTTGGGTGCAAAGTTGCGTTTTCTTTACATATTTTGCTTCTTTTGAAATTTTATTGAAAACATTCTGGAAAGTGTGTGTGTGTGTGTGTGTGTGAGTGTGTGTGTGTGTAAATGTTGTGTTTTCTTCATTGTTGGGGCAAGTGCATGGGGTTCATCCTGCCCAGTAATTTGAGACTGCCCATTATTTCTAAAGCAGTTTTCATGGGAAAGAACTGTAGACATTATTGTAACATGGCAGTCTGGCTTCACACATGGTTCACTCCCTGACTGGGTGCACATGTGGGTACTTTGCTTGTTTTGGGGTTCAGCCAAGTCTGAGCCATGTCTGTTGGCTTCGGGCTGTCTGTGCTCTGACTGGTCAGTGCTGGCAGATAATCTTCTCGTCATCTTTTTATCTCCTGGTAATCTTGGGCTTAATTTGGTTCCTGCCTTTTATATACCCATCTGGCTTTTTTTCTCCTTTATTTTGAAACATCTGTCTGAAACTTATACAGCTGTCCTCACGACCATTTGGTTATTCAGAGGCATGTTTCTCTTCTTTGTGGAATCAGGGTGCACATTAACCTCTTATAATGAACACAGAAGGAGTTAGTTGTAAGCATTAGGTGATCCCTTTCATGACCCGAGAATGTTCAGGTCCCACATTTCTTTGGTCTCACTGTGTAGTACTTGTTCAGTATATTATGTTGCAGAACAAAGCGTTTCTCCTTTACGGATGCCCATGGTTTCCGAATATAATGCACATTCTTTGTTTTGTATTGGGTTTTCAAGACAAGGTTTCTCTGCATATGCCTGGCTGTCCTAGAACTCACTCTGTAGGCCAGGCTAGCCTCAAACTTTGAGATCTGTCTGCCCCTCTCTCTGCTGTGCTGGGATTAAAGGAGTTCGCCACCACTGCTCGGTGTTAATCTAGATTCTTTGACTAAATTTGCGTGGATAAAGATCAGACGAGTGAGTTAAACATTAGATTAATTTTTCAGTGGATTATCTGTCTTGGGACAATCTATACTTTTATTATTGAGAACTATCTCTTGATTTTCCATAATTTGCCTTGATACTTTTATTGAAGAATTAATTTAAATGATGATAATTTTAATTTAAAGAGTTTGTCTTTTGTTTACTTGATTTTACCATTAGTGACTAAATTGATCAACCTCAGAGCTTGCTTTACAGCATGATTCTACACACGGGACATCGTGGGGCTTCTGATGTACTGAGAATGTTTGATATGTTGGCCATGCTGAAGGCTACTGTACTAACTTCATTTGTTAAAACTCTTCAAATTGCACACTTAAAATTACTAGATTTTGATGACTATAAGTAACCTTAATAAAGCTGAGTAAAATAAACAGTGCTAAGTAAAAGCATCCAAATCTGAGCAATCTTAGCATTATTATCCTTCAAACCACTCAGAATTATTTCTTCCTTAGGCATTTGGGTGTTACAGTCTTAGTATCAGTACAAACTGTGGGCCAAGGGTATTTGGTTTTTAAGGCCTAGATAACATCACCAGATTTTTGCTTAATTGTCGTCACACTTGACTAAAGTGGGCTCCTTGTTTTACAGCCTTGTGAAATCACTTGTAAGCGGCTCAACTGTATTTTTGTCTTCCTTATATTCTCCAGTACACAGAACTTAGCTTGGTAAGGTATTTAATAGCCTACTGATAAAGCAGGTTTGTTAGCACAGAGGATGCCGAAAGAACCCCAAACCCCAAATATTTACCTTCTGCTCTGCAGATGCGCTCGAATTGTCCCCTCAGACTTCGTGCTTCGATCTCACAGTTCCGTTGTGACCCGTGTAAGACATGTTGTCTGAGGGGAATCTTTTCCTAGCAAGTTACCACAGCTGGTTCAGTTCGGGGCAGTGTTTCTCAAACTGTTTTGATGGCAGTTCATTTTAAGGAAAACATTTACCCCAAGTAGGAAAAGTACCTAATACACATATGCTGACACACGTGTGCTCCGAAACCACATCATTCCTACCCTTGACCTTGGTCACCATGGCCATTACTACTGTGCTGTGACATTCTCTAGAATCCTGTGCTCAGATCTACTCCAGTTTCTCTTTTCAAAACCAAAGATTGTTCCCATCCACTTTATTGGTTTTGTGACTTAATGCAATTGGAAAAAACTGCTTTGATTTTTTTGAGGGACCCATTTCCATTATTACATATTTGTCTTTGGTGAGGATTAAGAATGAAAAAAATAAGAATTCTGAGGGCAGGAGAAACGCCTTAGAAATTAAGAACACTAGCTCTTTCGGAGGACCTGGTTTTGTTCCCAGCACTCATATGGCGGTTCACAACTGTCTCTAATTCCAGTTCTAAGGGATCTTGTCTCCTCTTAGGGACTCTGTAGGCACTGTATGCATGTGGTACACATACATGCATGTAGGCAACACATAAATTAAGAAATGAACAAATCTTTAAAAAATAATTCTTAAGTACAAATGTAGACACTGAATATTTCCAGCAATAACAGCCAGCAAGAAAAAGCCCCTAGATGTCTGGACTGGAGGAGAGGGGTATTCTGAGGTGGAATATAAGAAGAGGAATAATGAAGACAATGCCCTACTTCTTGGTTGCATCTTTAGTCCAGTGTATACCCATCTATCCAGGGAGGCCGGGGATACTTTCGGGGAAGGACTGTACAGAATTCAGCTCTTTTATTTTCCCCACCCCACCAAGCAAAGATCAGAACACAATAAATATGTGCTATTGCTATGTCTAGTTAAAATAAGCAACTTATATCTGTGAAGCACCTATGATATACTGCACACTCATGCGTAGTTGATGGTGTTGAGCCCTGGTCAAATCCCCTTACCTGCCATGAGGACGGATTATTAATTACAGTTATTCTCTTCTCTATAAATCAATACTCAGATCTTCCGGCCTCCCACTCCCTTAACCCTCTAACCAGAATATGAAACTCCTGTCTCAAAATGAGATCAGCATAGTAATTTCAACTCTTTACCTCACACTTTGTTTAAATGGTAAGAGAAGTCCTCCCGGACTCTTTTGAGATGGGCCTTGGCACAGGCTGGTGTTTCCTTATGCCTTGCCTCACAAATGAAATGCGACCCTTTGGTTATTATGTCTCTGCTCATTGTTACACAGGAGTTTCGGAATCCCCATTGGAGAGCGACCTTCAAAACAATTCAACAACCACACACTGGCTCTGTCTCAACGCTTACACTCATACTTCAACTTTCATTAAAAAAATGGCCCTCCCAAGATGACTTCACAAGATTGCCCTTCAAATATATTTGGCTGCTTTAACAATCAAATCATTGCTCAAAGAACAAAGGGTTGCCATATTGAGGTCATTCAAGAGAATGGCAAACAGGTGTCTAGGCAATGTGGAGCACAACTTCCCAAGATGAAGACTCCTTCCGTCTTCCCTTTCAGGCAATTGAGGTCTCCAGACTGTGAGTCTAAAAGCCCACCTGGGCAAGCAGCCCTTAGCTGAGCACAGTTGACTCATCAGTAACAGTGTGGTTATGGGTCACAGACACTGCTCACCTGTGGCAGTCCTTTCCAGAGATCCCAACTCAGGCAGAGCTGGACTTTTCACTTTGTGCAGAAAAGAACTTCAGTGTGAGGCAGAGTTGCAGTTTACTAGGAACAGATTCCAATACAGATGTAAGTGTGGGTCTAGAAAGTGGGACTCAGAGAAAAGATAGGACATGCTCAGGACATGTGACTTCTCAAGAGAGAAGAACACTTTAGTGTCTTTATCACCATAAAGACATAAAGTCATATATACTGTTTTTGGTTACTTCTATAGCTATACTTTCAAGGGCTGTCAAGAAACATCTAATGATTCCTGGTAAAATAAACCCTAGGCCATGAGGGTTGCAGAGAAAGTTAGTCTATTTTTACTATAAATGAAGGTTGAGTCTTACTTTTGAGATTCCCAGAGGCTATTTGAAAAAAGGATATGCCATACTTGAAGTCATAGAGGCTCAGACATTATCCTTATTTTAACATTATCCCCTACAAAGTAGGCATGTCTCTGTCTCTACAATCCTCTCAACAAGTTTTAGAATTCACTAGAATTCTTGATTCTGAGCTAGGGAGAGGCTTCTTTGTACTTCCATCCATTCAATTTCTGGTCTTTCTGCCCTGACTTAGTATTATCATAGTTCTCTAAGATAAAAGTAATATTATTCCCATGATAAAGATGACTAGATGCAGTTTAGATGGGTAAAAGACATACTTTGCACCCCACAGCTAGAAAACAGAAATGAAGTTTGATAGTCCCAGAGTGCTTAACCACCATGCTTCTCTGCTTCCTGTATTAACCTTTGCCAGGAAATAACTGAGGACTCTATACTATGAACAATATTAAAAAGAATGCTCTATCCTCTGGCTCTTACAGTCTCCCACAGTCCCCCAGTAATATGCCCTAATCCTTGGGTATAGAGGCCAGAAGACTAGGAAGACTTCTCTGGAATAATGTCCTCTGGGTATGACAGAGACATTACATGCATGGGCTCTCAATAACTATGATTACTGGCATAAGACCTGCACAAAATCACACTCGTCAACATTGCAGCAGGGGTAGGAGAAAGGCTCCCAGAGTCCAACCCCAGGCTGAGGACCTATAGGGAACTAACAGCTGCTGAGGGAAGGGTAGTTTTCTTCAAGAAGTTCCCTGATGGCTGCCTATGCCCCAGAGGTCAGCCTTACACCTATGTGCATATAGGTAAAACTAACTGGATCCCACAGGCTAAGTATAGGCAGTGGGAGTGGTGGCATGTGGATTTAATCCCAGCACTCGGGAGGAGGCAGAGGCAGGTGGATCTCTGTGAGTGCAAGGCCAGCCTGGTCTACAAAGTGAGTACCAGGACAGCCAAGGCTGTTACACAGAGAAAACCTGCCTTGAAAAAGCAAACAAACAAAAAGCAAAGAAGAGAGAATAAATTTGAGACAGGGATGTGGGAGGGACATAGGAGGAGTTGGAGGATGGAGTAAAGGGTGGATGATGAAAATGCATTGTAATTATGTATGAAACTCAAAAAAAATGTGAAAAGACCTAAAAAGCCTACGTGTGCTAAGTATATTCAGTGTGGTCATAGTGAACGACAGCATAGTTATAGAAAAAGCAATCAGCAGATGTCAACCATCCCTGAGCTAACAAAGAAGACAGAAAAAGCCAGAAGATGCTATTTCAAACAGGGAAGAACAGTAACCTAGTGGTCACAAATGCTTCCCTCATTTCTCTGTAGCTTAGAAACTATTAACTTCAGAGTGAACAAATGACTTTACTGCAAATTGGATTCCAGCCACAATTACAAGTCGGCTTTTCATCAGATATCTGTGGACTAGTCAAGGCCAGTGAACATCTGAGAATATACAAATCCCATTTATCATAACGGGGGTTTTATCTTTAAATGAATCTCTGTTGCTGCATTGATAACAAAAAATCTGGGCTTTCCTTCACCTTTAAACCGTGGAATGAACTAATAAATACTTATAACTATATTATGTAAAAAAATTAAATACTCTCATAAGTCCATGTGTCACAAGGGCAGCAGCAACATTTTCCACAGAAAACACCCATTGAGAGTACCACTATGTCTCCGGCCACACACTTGACTCTGCATACATGACTTGTATCGTTAGTGAGTCATATTGCCTCAGTGACTTCGATTTTCTAAGCTCCTGTTTCCTTGTCTATAAGTGACTCTCTCTAAGAGTTACTCGGAGGAGTCAACAGGCAATACTGTGAATTGATTGGAACTGCATCGTGTAGGGATAGGTTCCTTAGACAGAGGGCCTAAGTTGGGGCTTATGGAATTGAAGGAGTGGTCAGGGAAGTAGATGTTGCTGGGAGTAGTGTTCTCAGCTGGAGACTAGGTTTATCCTGATCCAACAGGGACACTTAGCAACGCCACAACTACACCAGATTTGCAGCAAACATCTAGTTGGTAGAGATTAGAGATAGGGATAAACATCTATAATATACAAAATGACCCCTCATAACAAAGAATTACCCACTGAAATGCCAATAGTTGCTGAGCACCTTCCCTTCCCTTGCATCTTTAGGAAAGATATGGAAAATATCACTGAAGCAAAGCACAGGTAGAGGCGTGAAAGGCATGACTGTGCCTCAGAGCGCACACAGCACACGAAAGACTGTCAAAGGACCAAGTTGGAACAGTTCAAAGATCTTCATTGCCTTTACTATGTGATTCTTGTACTAGGCAAGATTTCATCCTGCAAATTAGGAACAGTGTTTCCTCGAGCAGAAGAGGTTGGCTATACAGAGAAGAGCTGAGGATAGAAACGTAGGAAACAAGACGTGGCCCAGTCATCTCAAAGCAAAGTGACGTTACTTGAAAGGTACGACCTGGTTAATCACTATTCCATTGTCTATACTTGTCACATTTTCTTCATCTATTAATCAGTATTCCATCGTCTATACTTGTCACATTGTCTTCATCTATTCACTTGTCACCGAGGTACCCAGGATGGTTCTATAACTTGGCTGTTGAGGGTAGTGCTGGAAGAAGCGTGGGTGTTTAGGTATCTCTATTGTGTGCTGACTTTGTGTGTCTGCTCAGGAGTGAGATAGCCGGAACATGTGATCGTGGGATGGGTAGTTGTGCTTGGGTTTTCTGTGCAAACTCCACGCTGGCTTTTATAGTGGCTACACTAATTTGCACTCTGAGGTCAGTGTACAAGAGTTCCTTTGCCTCGCTTTCTTGCCAACACTTATTATTTTCCTGTGCTCTTGATGATAGACATTCTAACAGCAGTGTATGGAGTTTCAATACAGTTTGGATTTACATTTCCCTGATGGCTAAATATATGAAACCTTTTTTATGTTTTTATTTGTTATTTGTACTATTTTTTGTTTTTTTGAGACAGGGTTTCTCTGTGTAGCTTTGTGCCTTTCCTGTATCTCACTCTGTAGACCAGGCTGGCCTCGAACTCACAAAGATCCGCCTGTCTCTGCCTCCCGAGTGCTGGGATTAAAGGCGTGCGCCATCACCGTCTGGCGCTGTTATTTGTACTTTTTAAGAGAAGCTTCTGTTCACTTGTCTATTTATTAATTAGATTATTTGATTTTTAAAAGTTAGTTTTTTTTAATCCTTTGTCAAAGAACAGCTGGCAGACTTTTTATTCCATCCCATAGCCTGTACCTATGGTGTCAATCAGTTCCTTTGTTATGCCAAAAGCTTTCAATTTGATCCAATTATCATTCATCAATTCTTGCTATTATTTCTTGAGTTACTGGAGCCCTATTCAGGAAGTTGTTGCGTATGTCTATATCTTACAATGTTTCTTTTGTCTTGCAGCGAAAGTGTGTGGCGTCTTCAGGAATAGGGCCTTACATAATCAATTTCCACTAAGGGAACTCCTCTGCTACCCAGCTACTGTAGTGCCAGAAGGTGCTATGGAGGGAGCTGTGGGGGGGGGGGAGACATTAGTGGTCTTACTCAGTGCTAGATACTACATGCTGCAATATGAAGTTTGCCTAGTGGTGCAATAGCGGTACGACCTCCGGGGTAACCAGTCACTTTCCGGTCAGATTTGAGGCCTGCTCCACAGGAGCGAATTTCATGCTTGGTGTTGTAATTTAGTCAAAAGCCGGTGGCTGGGGAGGCTACAGGCCCTATGGGACTCTGTTATTATTTTGCTAAATGATGTTGCATTGAATTGCCTTCTCAATATTTATGCGTTGTTTCAACTAGGTTTCGTTTGCTGTGATGAAGACCATGACAAAAAGCAATGAGGAAAAAAGGGTTTATCTGGCTTACATGTCTACACCCATAGCTTGAAGAAGTCAGGGCTGGAAGTCAAGGAAGGAAACCAGGCAGTAACTGAAGCAGGAACCATGGAGTGTTGGGAGCCATGCAGCCTTGTTTTGGACCAGTATATGAGTAAGTTTCCAACAAGTCTCCAGATGAGGCAAAAGCCCATGGGGACAGCCTCACTTGGCAAGGACCCCTGGACTTTGGGACAGTGCAGAATACTGCTGGGACCACACGGCCTGCATGCTGTCTTCTCTCCTGTAATAGTGATGATTTTCTTGGTGGCTCTAGTGCCATTTTGTCAATCTTGCATGGGACAGATGTGGTCATTCATGGAAACCCCATTTTTTTTTCTTGAATATTTCCCCCGAGAATTTTTTGGGAGCTGATGCTTCTCATGTTTCTTGTCTGGGGATGCCAGCTGTCGCTCCAGACACTGGGAGCTGTTCTGATTCAGTGCTGACAGGATCGGAGGCAGATCATCCCTATTTCTGTAAATATGTTTTGAACGAGATTGTTCTTGAAAATGTGTGCCTATGTCAATCACCTTTTAGTTTTGTAAAGACAGGATGTGCCTGGCTCCATATTTGACCAAGCTAGCAAAATGATAACTGGTAATTTTGGTTTAAAAATGTTTTGATGTAAACGTTGGGAAAAAAACTTTTGACATATTGTTTTTTCCTGGAGGTTAACGTTGGAGGATGGAAAAACTTGTTTGTTAGTATGGAAAAACATCCTTGTTTTTGATGTATAAAAAAAGATAGCTGGAACTATTCAGGGCTAACCACTTGTTAGAAGCTAATCTGGTGGTCAGACAATTCATTTCTTTGCACCGATACCCCTTTCCTGTCTTGGGACCTGAACTCAGGCTGCGGCAGAACCGCAGCAAAGTACATTGCTTCATGATGAACCGCAGCAGAGTACATTGCTTCATGATGTGCTCTCCATGACTTACTCAGCACAGTGTCATACCACCCAGGACCACCTGCCCAGGAGTGGCATTCTCCTAGTAGGCTGGGCCTTCTCTATCAGATGACAGTCAAAAAATGCCCTACAGACTTGCCCACAGGTGATATGATAGAGACATTTTCTGAATTGAGGATCCCCTTCCCAGATAACTTTAAGTTGTATTAAGTTGACAAAAAAAAAAAATCAAAACAAACAATAGAACCAGCTAGGATGCGTGTGTACCCATAGACCTAGGCTGTTCTGAACTGTGGTCAGAGAAGTTTTTTCTGCAGTGAGCAGCTGTCAATAAAGACATCACAACTATTCAGTGTGTTGGACATAAGAGATTGAGTGCTCAGCCTTAAACAGAAGAGCTATATTAGCCCCATCACCACCAAGGCTCAGGGGACATTATAGAAGACAAGGCAGAAAGACATAGAAGTGAAGGATACGGGTGAGTGATACAAGATTCTGTCTTCTTTACATGACATGGATGTCGCCATCATAAACTCTCAGCAACTGTGGTTTTCAAAACAAGACCTATGTAAGATCAAGTGACCCCCAAATCCATCATGGATGAGGTAGATATCTCCAGCCTCCACCCCTTACTGAGGAACTATTATCGGCAATGAATATTTTTTTAGGGGTGGGGATGCGGCTACTGGTAGTTTCCCTGTGCTCTGGTAGATGGTTCAACACTCATGCACATATGGGCACTGGGCACTGACTAGAACTTGGGTCATAAAAAAGGTAGAAGTTGAAAGGAGGGTGTTACAGGGGATATGGAAGGAGCTGGATGGGGAAATAGAGGTAGATACAAGCATATTTCACTGTATATATGCATAGAATTCTCAAAAATAACAAACCTTTAAAATGTTTCCTATGCTGTCTTCAGCGATTTCCAAATTTCAAACATTAAGCTTCATTTTTAGTCTATTTTTTGTACAGGGTGGAAGGATTCAGTCTTCTACATGTGAATATCCAGTTTCCCCATACCATTGAGAGGCTGTCAACTTGTCTATGTGTATTTTGGCTCTTTTGTCAAGGGTCAGAATCAGTAGCTACATGGCTTTATTTCTGGGTCCTCTGCTCTAGTGGACATTTCCATTTTCATGGATGCACTAGGCTATTTTCTCCATTATGATGCGTGTGTTAGGGTGTTATAATTCCTGCATCATTCTTTCTGCTCAGGGTTGCTTAGCTCTTCAGAGGCTCTCATGCTTCCAGATGAAATTTAGGATTGCTTTCCCATTTCCGTGGACAATCTCATCATAATTTTGGGATGGGAATTGTATTGCATTTGTAGATCATTTTCAGTAATATGGCTATTTTCACAATATTAGTTCTGCCTCTCTGTGAGCATGGGGCACATTTCCATTTTGTGGTGTCTTAACTTTTGACTCCAGTGCTTTGTAATTTTCAGTGCAGGCATCTTTCACTTTGGTTGTGCTGTTCCTACATGTGTTTTGTTGTTATTGTTGTAGTTACTGTAAATGAAACTGTTATTCTGATTTCTTTTTTCAGTAAGTTAGTTATTGAGGGATAGAAAAGATATTAATTTTTGTATGTTGAAGATTTTGTCCTGTGTCTCTGCCATCGTTTTCCTTTCATTTTTTAATTTTTCATTTCTGTATTCTTTTTTTCCCCATTGGCTTAATGAGCAGCTTCAGTGACAGGTAGGGTGTCAGGTCACTCTGAACCTGCTCATTGACTCTCTGGGCGAACTTCTTCATCACAGCCTCTTCCTCAACTGATCTGTGATCTTTCCATAAATCAGCCTATTTTGAGTTAACTAAGATTAAAACCGAAGCACAGAAATAATCCTAGAGAATTCTCTGGGGAGAGGGGAGGGTGATAAAGAGGCAGGAAGCTATTTTGACATTGTACCACATTCAGGAGCATCATTGGCCTCACTCACTAGATGCCAACGCCACCGGAGTGTTTACAAACGTTCACACAATAAACATCATGCTGATGTTAAATGGGGCCAGGTTATAATGTAGTTCTCCAAACACTTGCTGAGTGAGACCTGTGTTTCTGTCCGCTCTCTCCCTTACCTAGGAATTTCTGGTTGTGTGTGCAGACAGGGTGAAAGAAATTATTTTACAGAAACACCACCATTTGGAAATACTTGACCTGCGTGGGTTCAGTTATTTTCTGAGAGTTCAAAGTTGGAATGCAGATCATAACTTGAGTTGTGTCTATCGAAAAGAAAGAGAAGGAGGTCGAAACACTTTGTCAACTCTTGCATTTGTATGTGTTTTCCGTCCCTAATGTAATTATGTTTTTTTATTTTCTCAATTAGGTCTGAAACCACTTGAATGGTGGAAACTAGGCTTACTCTAATGAAGGCTCCTGAACAGGTATCTAGACTCTTGCTAAAACATTGACTGACTGAGGGAAGGTGTATATTACCAAGCGGCTTCCTCAGTGCTTGGCCTTTTCTGTGAGACACGGTCTGGAGTTGAAACGTCCGTCCTTTGAATTGGGATGTTTTCCTGAAAGGTTTCAACACAATGACATTGATTAGCTGCCAGGCTAATTGCTTGCCATGGCCAGCCTTGTTTTGTAGGCAAACTGGACCCAGGGGTACCATAACAGCACACGCTGAGGCAAACTTTCCAGCATGTGCTCAGAAACCTTCCCCCTTGAACGAAGACAGTGACCTTTGGGTGAACAAGCATTCTTTCACCTTCAATGTTGAGAAGCTGTTAACACCATCCCGTGATGGCGACATGATTGATGTGTTGCTTTCCTCTTTTCTGTGGCAGAGCTTCTATTCCTTCCCCTGCGGAGCTGTGAGCTCTTTATATTGTTTTCCTTTGATAAGGCAGCTGGATTACCCATAAATCTGAATGTCTTTTTTAAAGACCTGGTGGTCGCTGGAAGAGTGCTCTGCTGAGCTGACGGCTTCTAGCCTTTTTTTCCACAAGGCATGGTACTAGCCAGCCCTGCTTCCGAACAGAGCCTCCTGCTAGCAATCTGAGGGAAAGGTTTATGACCCGCATTTCTTGTTTAGACCTTGTTTAAGGCAAATTGGAATGTCTTCTTTGAGACTGCTAAACAAAAGGTAGAAATATAAATTTCTTCTTTCAACTAATTGCAGAGTTTTTTTTCTTCCATTTTTTTTAATGGAAGAGACATCAAGAAGGATAGAAAGGTTATGACCAAATTCCATTGGATCTTTTTTAATTTTTAGTAGGAGCAGTGGATTTTTCTCAAAGCCCACTGTTGCAGATAGGGGAGACTGAGGAAGAGTGATTGTAAGTACAAGCTGTAGGTTAGGTGTGTGACTTGGGCAATACACTCATTCTGATGGTGCCTTAGCTGCCCTTCCTGTAAAATAGAAACAATGGTAGCACTCACCAGACAGGGCTCTGTGAAGAGAAATGGGTTAATACATAACAATCACTTTGCATGGAGATTCCTGATGCATTGTAGGTGCTAGGTAAGTGATAGTTATCACAAACTCAACAGTTTTGAAATCAGACAATGGCTATTTGATTATTTCAGATAATAATTTATCTGTTGATAGGAATAATCTGAGCTGATTAAAAATACACACACACACACACACACACACACACACACACATATATATATATATATATATATATATATATATATATATATACTTATATACATATATGTCTGTGTGTATAGGTCTTAGTTAGGGTTTCTATTGCCGTAATAAAGATCGCAACTGAAAGCAACTCTGGAGCGAGGATTTATTTCATGTACAACTTTCAGGCCATGCTCCATCACTGAGGGAAGTCAGGGCAAAAATCTGGAGCAGGAACCCAAACAGAGGCCCTGGAGAAATGCCGTCTACTGGATTGCTCCTATTGGCTTGCTCAGTTTGCTTTCTTCTAAGACTACCTGCGCAAGGATGGTACCACTCACTTACATCAATCGTTAATCAAGAAATCTTCTCAATCGGGGTTTCCTCTTCCTAAGATCCTAGTTTGTGTGCATTTGGCAAAAAATTAATAAGCTCTCTCTCTCTCTCTCTGTCTCTGTCTCTCTGTCTTGTGTGCGTGTATCAGTGTGTGTGTGTGTGTGTGTGTGTGTGTGTGTGTGTGTGTGTGTGTTTTGCTTGCTCTCTCTTTCCCCAGTCTGTTCTTGAACTTTAATCCTTTTGGCTCAACCTCATGAGTGCTAGGATTAGAGAATTTTTTAACCTTTATTCTACTTAATATGATAATTTACAAGTTTTCTGTGGAAGTATTGTTGCCTCCCTCCTTTTTTTAAAATTTTACCTATTCCAGTGGGTGTCATACTAAGCCCCTGTGGCACGGCTTTGGTTTGTGTTTTCAGTGTTTGACACTGCTAGTTGAGTATATTTTAATGTGCTTACTAACCATTGTGTATTTTTGTGAGCTGATTTTCCACAGCATTTTCTTCCAGGGGTGGGGGACATCAGTTTTTTAGGTGAGATGGTCCTGGGGTTTAGTGCCCATCTTACACTGATGATAGTGTGGATGGTATCCTCTTTCCACAGAATCTTCAAACTGTCAAGAGGAGGGATGTTTGCACAAAGAAGTTTGCAGTGCATACGGTCTCCAAATTATTCCCTTTATAGGCACTCCTCTGAAGTTAAAATGAGACTCTGTGATTCACTCTCCAAATTTTCATTTTACCCTGCTTAGGGTCATATTTATTTAATTAGGTGAGGTAAAAATTACTGGATAAATTAAAAAAATAAGCAAAAACCAAAAACTATTTTTCCTCTCAAAGGAGCTTTTAGAAATATGTGCTAATTTCTTACGAGTTTTCTTAGTTACAAAACACATGTCGTGTAATATAAATTATTTTAAAAGAAAGAGTGACATGAAGTTAAAATGCTTGCCCAATCTAACAAGCACATAAAGCAACACACAGACCTCTGACCCTCAGGGTTAATTGTGGTTCTACCTTTGTAGTCTTTTCCAGAAGGAAATGTGTCCACCGTGCAGGAGACGTTACCGGAGTTGGCTGCTGCCACATAATCTAGTGATATCCTTTAAAGGTTAAGGGGTAGAATGGGGCTCATTAATTTAAACACCAAATCTGTGTATTTATGTTCCTGTAGGACTACTCTCACTTAACTCACGAGGATCAAATAATGAGCCATGGCTACAATTAGGGAAAGGAAGCAAGAGCTTCGGGTTCTTGAGTAAATAAACAGGAGCTGTAGTTGCAAAGTGTTTCCCCATCTGTCTTTATTGAAGTTGGGGGGCGGTTCTGAGAACCTTCTCTCACCCTTAGCATTGGGTCCACTGGGGAACAGGTCACATTGAGTGGCAGGTTTCCAAGCCAGGTTGATTTCCTTCACATTTTTCTTGTGTCTGTGTCCTGGTGTTGATGAGCAAGCTTTACTTAATTCAGGGGCAGTGCCCCTGTGTGTACCACCCTCAAAGCCATGTGTTGCAATTTTACCCTGTAGTAACTCAGGATATGTCTGTATTTTCAAACAAGGTTTTCAAAGAGGCAGTTGACTTAAATTAAGTCATTAGAGTAAAGCCAATCTCATGATTAGTGTCCTTATAAGAGGACCTCTAGACATAGATATATCTGAGGACAGAAGTGAGACAGGGTTAGGCCCAGGAGAGCATCTGCAAGGCAAGGAGAGAGGTTTTCAGAGGAAACCAATCCTGTCGATAACTTGATCATGGATTTCCAGCCTCCAGGGCTATGAGAAATATATTTCTTCTTAAACAACCTAGTCTGTTATTCCTGACTACGGGAGTGTTAGCAAATACATGTAGCCCAATCTAGTGGAGGGACCCACCCCTGAAGTTAAGCTCCACTACACGAGGGTGACAGTGAGGTAATGGTTGATCAGATGTTATTCAAAGCCTTAGATCACTGACATCACTTCCTTCCAGAAAAAAATGCTGAACTTAATATATTTAAAAATCAAATAATTATAATTTGTTGACAGATTCATAATTCAAAATGTTTGGACTAACATGCGTTACCTAAATTCTACCTGATAATTTTACAAAATAGAATGCAATATAGCCAGGCAGTGGTGACGCACGCACGCACGCACGCACGCACGCACGCACGCACGCACGCCTTTAATCCCAGCACTCAGGAGGCAGAGGCAGGCAGATCTCTGTGAGCTCAAGGCCAGCCTGGTCTACAGAGTGAGTTCCAGGAAAGGCACAAAGCTTCACAGAGAAACCCTGTCTTGAAAAACAAAACAAAACAACAAAAAAGTAATATAAAATATATCTGGAATATTTTTTAACAAAATTCTCTATTTAGATAATTAACCATAAACCTTCTTCATTGGGAAAAATTATTGATCATGTTCCTGCCTCAATTTCTCCCCTAAAATGGAACATCATAATAGTGGCTGTACTTACAGAAGGTTTTGAGAAGCAAGTAAGATTTTTAATTAGAAATGTTGGAACATGATGTTTATTAGACTAAATGCTTGGGATCACTGCAGTCATATGGGTTTTCTAAAGATCTGACGACCCAGAAATAAATCTGTGTATGCATGTACCCCCCCCCCACACACACACACGAGTTTGTGTTGATTGATGCAAAGGCAAGGAAAAATCTTGAAGACTAGAGTACCAACTCTGGAAACAGTGAAAGCTTCCTGTCTCCTTTTAGGATTCTGTGGCTTGCCTTTCACAGAGAGCTTTACTCTTGGTTAAGGGATACAGGCCCGTCCTGTTTGACTCTGTCATTGTGTAAAAAGGAACACCGAAGATTAGCTTTGGCTTGCTCTGTTCTCCCTTATCTTTATTTCCTGAAGTCCTCCCTTTGATTAAAGTGGAGTTCAGGGACGGTCATCTTTCCAATGGTCAGTATAAACCCATTGGCTTCAGGAATGTGAAAGCTTCTGGAATCAGAGATGTGGACCGTCTTTGAGGAATGACTCTATTGTGGTTGGGAGGCTCTTTAAGGAATGTCCTACTTCCAGGGACTGTGTCTACTGGCCGTTTACAGCTCAGAGTTCATTACTTAGGAGAGGATTGCATTGTCTTGTCTGATGTGTGTAGATAGTGAGACTAGGAGGCAGCCTGAGGGTCAGGACAATGCTGGAGCTGGCACTCAACTTCATTAAAAAGAAAACAAAAAGTGAACTTATCTTCCCGTGTCTAAGCCCCGCGATTGCATCTCCTAATAGCACAGGTCTCTCCTTTCCAATGCCCAAGCAAGCCAAACACACGCTCATCAAAGTGAATACTCTAAGAATGTTGGTTCTAATAAATGGAATGATCGGATGAATGAATGGCGGCCCTTCCTAGCCTGCTTCTGTTTCTTCTGCTTGATGGAGGAAGCTTGAAGACTAAAGCTAGCCTTATGCTATGAAGAGGCTGGCCTATGGATCTGAATTAGAATGACTGAGAAGAGCAGAGCAGGTGATATCAGGGCCTCTTCTGGCTATGGACTGGGAGAGTACTGTCCCCAGGAAATTTGGGAACATGCTATGGGTAAATGGAAGCAGCTTCTCCACAGAATATAATATCTGGTGACTCTAGGGGACACATTAGTGACATATGTGTTCACAAGATCTGCCCAGAAGAATCAGTGGATGCAATTTTGACTGTCTCCCCTCTAAATTTGACTGTTGTTTTCTACTATAGAGAAAGACCATAGTAACCTAATGCCATATTTGGGCTGACTTTGACCACTGCTGATAAATAAGGCAAGTTTCCTTTTTCTTCTTAATTTTGCACAGTGCTAACGTGCTCATGACTTTATATGGCCATTGCTTCAGGCACTAATGGAGTGTCTTGTTCTCATTCCTGTGGTTAGTAGAAGCAGAAAAGTTTCACTTTTATAATCTACTGCAGAATTTTTATAATTTGCTTTAAATATAACTGACTCTCCTATTTTTTACAGCTGATAGAGAACATTCAAGTCTCTCTTTAAAGTATCAAATGAATGAATTATAATTGTTAAAAACTGCTTACAGGTCTGCTACCTACAAAATTTGTGTCTATGCTTTCCAAAAGCTATCCTTGAGAAACTCAGACTTGTAGAGACACTCACAGTTCTTGCTGTCCTTTAACTATCTGAAACTGGAAGTCTGACTGATTGCTGGGGGGAAGAGATTGTAGTGCTTGGTGATCTGGGGCCAGGGTGTGAGCATGGGAGAGTAGCCTAAGTCGAATGATTCATGGTCTTCCGATTGAATGTTCAGGAGCAAAATATAGTTACTCAACTGAGCATCAGAGATCTACTTTCTGGCCCAAATGCATCCCATTTCACTGAAGAATCAAGACTCTTAGTCTGTCTTTCCATTTTGTATTTGGGAGACGGTTCTTGAGTCACTGGGAGTCTGCTAAGAGAAATACAGGAAAACAATTTCAACTCTTCCAATTTTAAAACATGTGGTAGGGGACAAGACATTGAGCCTTCTCCATATCCCTTCTATCTGTAGAGTGAACATTGTAATAACTGTCTCAATCTACTTCCAAAGCACTTAGGATGATGATCAAACCAGACAGTGGAGGTAAAGTGTGAAGGATTCTGCAAATGTATCATTTCACTGCATGGTGAATTGTCCTGCTTTCTTATGCACATGATCCTATTACTATATAAACATTCTAATACTTTTTAAAATGCTGATCATAGGGCTGACGAGATGGCTCAGTGGGTCAAGACACTTGCCACCAAGCCTGACTACCCATATTTGGCCCCTGAAGTGCATATAGTGGATGAGAGAACCCACTTCCACAGATTGACTTCTGGCTTACACATGTATGTGCATATGCACACGCAGACACACAAAGTAAAGAAAAAAACCTGACCATATTTATTAATTAAGATACCATTAGAGAGGGAGAATAATTAAGTGGATAGATGGGTACAGGGAAATTCGTTGACACAGGAATGGTATTCAACGACAGATTATGAAGAGGTATTTGCATCTCATACTGGAGGCTGAAATCCAGAAAGGAGGCAGCCTGGAATGAAAGATGAAACAAAAGTGACCAAGAACAAACTAGAAGCCACGAGTCAATGCTGAAACTCTTTCTGCCACCATGGTGTGTGTGTGTGTGTGTGTGTGTGTGTGTGTGTGTGTGTGTGTGTTTATCTATGTAAGATGATGGCGACTATGATGCTTGTCATAGACTAAACACATAGCTGGCCCCAAACTGGAGCATCTGATGGAAGATCCAGGGACAGTAGAACACCTACAGGCCTGCAGGTAAGGCATGCATTGGCTTCGAAAGCATCCACAACTCCTTTTGAAAAGAAAAACACGATGGCTTCTTTATTCTGTACTGTTAAGCTCATGCAATTATGTCTCTCATGGCACACCTGGACATAGGAACTGGATAGGGCAGGTCCTTCTTTTGTGGGGACACTGCAGGAAGGACACATGGAAGCATGTATTTCCAGAGCAAGAAGACTTTTCCTATTTCTGGGATGTGACTCTGATCTTTGAATGCTGTTTATTATTTTTCATCAAATAGCGTATTCATAACTCATGGACACTTGTGCAGGGAATACAGGAACTTGAGCCTTGTTTTGTCCCTCAACAGACAGCATGTGTTGTTTTTAAGCCTGCCTTCCCTGTTCTCAGGAACCCACACGGGAGAGAGTAGTAACAGACAACATGAACGGAAGGAGAGGGTGTCTGGGCGCTCTATCTACTGAGGTAGAGTGGTAGGAGGTGTGACCACACATGACAGGCAGTACGAGCTTCTGTAACACGTTCCAGTTTCTCACTGGACTTCACTTGTAAAATACAGATTTAAAGACGGATTTGATGGAAAATTTGACCCTGAGCATCAAGTCTCAGGTCTGAGCTTCTTTTTGAGGAGATGCCCCTGTGAAGCTGCACTGTCTGCACGTCCTTCAAAACAGCACTGCCTGCAAGGAAGGGAACCCTGAGAAACGCAGCTCTGTCTACCTGAGCTGACACACTCAGAGGCACCACACTCGTCACACTAATGATGTACTCCATTTTCACACTCAACCCATTAACTAGACGCCCTCCGGTTTCCCCCCTTAGGGATATAATTAGCATTAAAGCATAGAAAACAGAATTGTGGACACGCTTGGTTATTTTTCACAGAATTATGGTATTGCTGCTAGTGTTTAGAAGCTGCTGTGAGGCCAGAACAAAGGCTTTCCATGTGATACCCATGAAAGTATATTCATCTGTTCCAGCTCTTTGTAACAGTGAGATAGAAATTTTACAGTGGATTTCCAAAGCTTGGTGAGAATATTTGCGTGACAAAATTTCTATATTGACAATGCAGTCTGGGGTTTCTAAGATGGGCTATTTATTTCAGGATACATGAGCAGTTCTCAACCTTCTTAATGCTGTGATTCTTTAATACAGTTTCTCACGTTATAGAGAACCCCTAATCATAAAATTATTTTCATTGCTCCTTCATAACTGCTATTTTACTACTGTTATGAATCATAATGTAAATATCTGTGTTTTCTGATGGTCTTAGGCAACTCCTGTGAACGGGTCATTTGACTTGAAGGGTCACGACCCACAGGTTGAGAACCACTGGGATACATGCTGGGTAACTCTGGAAAAGGACAAATCTTTCTATAGGACTTCTGCTCTTTGTGTGATGCTGGGTGTGCAAAAATCTGCAAGGATCTGATCACAGTCTCGCTGGGTGATTTTTCAAGGTTGTGTTTGCTGTGAGCAACCTTCAGAGATAAGGTAATGCCTCTCTCTGGGACAAAAACAAAGGCCACTGTGAACATGGTGGGCTCCTGAGTTTAGTGCTCATGTTAGTTTGTGTGGGGAGGAACAGTAAAATACCATAGATAGGGAAAACTGAATGACAGAACAGTCCTAGAGGATCGAGTCTAGGAGCCAGGGTTAGTAGGACCTGAGGCCTCTTGGAGATGGTGGATGGCTGTCTTCTCTGTGTTTTTAAGTGATCATCTTTCTAGATCTATCTGGGTCCAGAAGTTCTTTTATAAAGACATCAGTCACCCTGGATCTGGACTCACCCTAATGATCTAACTTATTTACTCCTTTAAAGGTCTCTGTGAATGCAGCCACAGTCTGAGGTACTGGAGGTTAGGATTTCAATGTATGTGTGTGTGTGTGTGTGTGTGTGTGTGTGTGTGTGTGTGTGTGTGTGAACACCACTCATCAGTCTGTAACGATCTTCTGTTCTGTATCATAACTCATTGCCCTTGGTGCTATTATCATGAGACTTAGGGCTTAAGAAGAATTAATATAATCATACAGCTTACTACGCATGAGTAGGAAGGCTTTTGTCTCAGGAATCTTGCATCTTCTAACATTTAGAAAATAGTTATAGGATAAACTGTTATTTCATAAATAGAATAAAATAAAACCCAAGGCCTGATGTATCATGCATTTTATATTGAAGATAGATATTTCCAAAATGTTTTTGTGGTAGATCCCACTATAACTGCACTAAAAACTTCAATAATGCTCTGCCTAGCCTGAATGACCAGTTGGTTGAGTCTGTTATTTTGGTGTGAAATTTATTTTCTTCTTTTCATCCTTGGACAAGGCATTGAATCTCTCACTATCTCTTCAGGAGGATACATGTGTCCTGGATCACTGAACATTGGCTTGTCCACAGACAGTGAGTGGTCAATGGGACTTCCTGGAGAACAGCTCCTCTCCCACTCCATTCCTTGCTCCTACTGGTGGAAGAGTGTCTTCCTTCACTCTTGCTGTGGGGAGACCTCGTCCCTCTTGACGGTTTGCCTCTCTTTTGCGTCAACCTTCTGCCTCTTCGCTATCCTCCCACACATCTCCAGTGCCCCAGTTTTTTATCATGTTTCTGGGACAGGAAACCGCTTTGCTTTGTACTGAGGCCAATAGTCTCTTCGAGTGCTCGGGCCTTTGTGGAGGAGGGATACAGTCGTCTGAGTACCCGTGGAAGAGAGGAGGAAGGGTGTGCACACAAAGCTGCCAGACGCTTATCTAGCTCTGATCTGCCGTGCAATGTGGACACCCTTGCATCTAGCAGAAATGAAACAGCGGTTAGTAATGTAAGTGCTATTCCTAGCACACAGGCAGAGTGCCTCAGACACCACCAATCCATGCCAGAAATACTTACTCTAGAAAGTGTACAGATTGCTTCAGAAATAGAAGCCTCAGCTTACACCCAAAGATTCTGAGATCCGATTCTGGATCGTTGTTGAGAAAGTATAATACAAAATTGGCCCGACAGAAATGCAGAAGCTGGTAACAGGAGGCCTTATGTGCTGTGTTAGCAGCAACATAATATAGCAAGGGTATGCTTTGTAGGGACACATGTGCTATTTGTAAGCATTTTAGCCTTGCTGCTGTATCTCCTCTGTGCCAAAGGTGGCTGGGTTTTGTGATGGAGCATGGACAAATAGGGAGGTTGTCACAATGTTTTCTTCACAATGTGCTATGTTCACATTAATCCAACTCTTCAACCACTGATGTGGACTGAAATGTGAGCCCCCAAGTTTATATGTTGATGTCTTAAACCACCATGCTTCAGAACGAGGCTGTATTTGTAGAAGGATGTTTTTTTGTTCTCTGTCTCTGTCTCTGTCTCTGTCTCTGTCTCTCTCTCTCTCTCTCTCTCTCTCTCTCTCTCTGGTATATATGTGCACATTCCTGTATGTGATTATGGGGGTGCACATGGCGCAGTAGCATGCATTTGGAGCTCAGAGGATAACCTCAGATGTTGGTCCTTACACTTTACTTTGTTGGGGAAAGGGCCTTTTTTGTTGTTAGCCCACTATACACACCAGGTTGGCTGGCCTGTAAGCTCCCAGAATCTCCTGTCTTCACCGTTCATGCTGTGGTAGGAACACAGAACTTACATGTGTGTGCATTCTACTTCATCCAGCTTTCTGTAGGTTCTGGGGATCTGAAGCCAGGTCCTCACATACATACAGTGAGTACCATCCCATCCTCCCAGTCCCACAGAGAGAATTTAAAAAGAGATAATTGGTAAAATCAGCTCGTCGGGGGCTAAGCCTGAGCCAGCATGACTGATGTCCAAGAAGATAACATCTAAATAGACAAGGACAGAGAGGATACCAAGCAAAGACTGGGGACAAGTGCGCATCTAACCAGGGAAGAGTCTCAGAAGAAATCAGCCTGCTCATGGATAGATTTGGACGTCTACATTCCAGGACCATGGAAGAAGTTAGTTTTGGCTGTCTAACTAGTTAGTTTGTGGTACTCGGTTGTGGCATTCTTAGCAAGCTAAGAAATTCTACCCCCAAATAACAGTTAAGCAGAGCAATGATAAACTGAAAAATAGACTGTGTTTTACACGGTAAGTGTCCCAATAGCTGGGTTTATAAAACGGTCTGACGGTCCATAGACAAGGGTCTCCTGGTTATCAAGCTGGGCACACAGGCAGGAACGAAGGCCATGGGACTGATATTTTGAAGTGCAACTGAGAACAAACAAAACCCTTTTCTAGTTCATCCCTATAAGGTAGAGCCAGACTCACTGCTTAGAGCCAAGGCGGAAATGTTTCCCCTCTGCGAATGGAGGCTGGTGACATTGCTAGCTTATGCCTAGTGAGTGGACGAGGGAAGGACGCGCAGGGCTTCCGACTAGCCCTGAGTTAAAAGGCTCTGTGGTGTCTCCAATGTCACCGAGGAGTAAGTTTCCCCAGTCTCCTCGTTTTAGACTGGAACAGCCAAGGATCTGGGCAGGGGTCAGTGCTCTACAGAGGGAAGGGATTAAGGTAGAAACAGAGAGGTGGGAGACACATTGAATCACTCCCTCCAAGAGACTCTGCAGACCAGAATTCCAAAGTCTGTCAAGGTAACCTGCATGAGTGTTAGTGGGGGGCTCACCTGGGTTCTTTGTTGCCCCCATGGAATTTTTGCATGATCGCTTTTCATTGCAATTTTAACCTTTTAAGTCATAGGGGGAGGTGAGCGTTGAGGGGGGGGGCTGAGAGAGTGATCCCATTTGCCACCAGCTATTTACTGTTCTTAGAAAGGAAAGCTCTTGGATCCAAAGACTCTCAAAGACCTCATGAGTAATTCACTCCCCTTCCCCCACCTCGTTTTGTTTTATTCCATGAGCAGTGACTACTAATACAAAGATAATAGGTTCCATTAGTTATCGGAAATGCTGTGTGGACTCACTACAAACGGCTTTATCTGGTATGTCCTGATACTCAGGAATGAGCATAGGCTTCCTTAGAGGCCCAAGGACTCCATGCCTAAGGTGGTGGCTGAACAAGTGTTCAGTTTGCTACTGGATTCAAAGTGATCATGTGGCTTGTGAATTTCTGAGATGCACTGTAGTGGGTGGTTGTTTGAGCCATGCCCTAAAGCACCATCCCCAGTGAGGTAGCAGTTAAATGTTACACCTGCCTATGACCCTGAGGCACATGCTCCTGGGGCGTGGCTGCTGGGGAACCGTCATGACCCGGGGTGCATATATGTGCTGTCTCTTTGCTACCTCGTGGTTTTGGAAGCTGGAACGGACCAGGGCAGAGCTTGCCAGAGAACAGCATTGGACCGTACCTCACACTTCTAAGATCCTGCAATAAATTCCTTTATTCTGTCTTGTGGGTTAATACCCAAATAAATTCCTTTGCTCATTAAATAGACTCCATGAATTGCTAGCGGCAAAATCCCAATGATGCACATTAGTAATTTAAACTGAGATGCCATTCCCACCGCCTTGATGGGCTAGCTGTTAAATGACCACTTCCTCCATGTTTATGCCAGAGCTGCCCATCCATTGGTTAAAACTCAGAGGGAAGACATTTAGTTAGGATCCCAAACCTCCAACCCACTCATCAGTTACCTCTTAGTGTTTCTAGGAGAGATACTCAACAAATGTGGCACCAGATGCTATTTTTACACTGTGAACAAAAAGTTGGTCCCAGGAAAACATTCTGGTCAGTAGTACTGGAGTCCTAGACAGCACCGCATGGGGGTGAAGGGCATTCCCTTTGCCCCTGTAGGCTGAAGTCTTTCCTTCATCCATCTAGATTCCTTCCTTATCTAGTTGTCCGGACACCGCTGTTCTCATTAAGAGAAGGCATAGAAAACCGATTTCAAACAGAGGACGTTACTCGAGACTCACAGGATGGCTGCATCAAGTGGCCCAGTGCATAAGCATGAAGTTTCCAGGGTGGAGTTGACAGGTATTTGTCTAGAGGATGAGGACAAGCGTCTCAGGACTTGCCATGTAAGCTTTTGGGAGTCCATTACTTCTGAAGAAGCCTGACCTTTGATTGGATTGTCAGGACCGTTATGTAATATTAGCCCTTTGTCCTTAGGCAAGCAGCCTCGTTTTAATTTGAAAAAAAAAAAAAAGAAAGAAAGAAACCTTAAATCTTTCCACACAATCCAAAAGCAGATGATGCTTTAGATTTTAAATATTTTGTTTAATAACTGGCAGAAGTTTGTTCCTGCAAAATTAAATATTTTCCCATAAGCTTGGAATCAGGCTATTTTTTTCTTGAAATTATAATTTTTTTAGAACAAATGTGTATGTGTGTTCTGTGAATGTGTGTGTGTGTGTGTGTGTGTGTGTGTGTGTGTGTGTGCATCCATGAGAGAGAGAGAGAGAGAGAGAGAGAGAGAGAGAGAGAGAGAGAGAGAGATTGAGAGAGAGATTGATTTGTGTTTCCTATGTGTGTTACTCAAACACTTTCAGGAAATGGTGAAACCTGATTTTTGGCAAAGTTGACACAGGTTTGCTCCTCTGCCTGCCTTGAATGCTAGCCTAAGGTCACCCCTTCAGCAGACAGAAGACTCACTGAACCGCATTGGTGGCGTCTCAGCCACTGCCATTGTGATTTGACTGAACTGAGAAACATGTTCTCAATGTATATACTTCTGGAGCTTCTGGCTTTGTCTTGGCATCGTGTCAAAGGCCTGGGTAGATAAAACCCTGAAAGATGCTTTCCTCAAAGCCAAGCTCCTTAGGAAAACGATGTTCCTGGATATAAACAAGACAGCTCTGGGTGTGTGGGAGAAGTACTTTCTTTCCATGGCCACTGAAGAGTTGGGCCCTGTGCTGCTGTATGGAGACTGTGCATGAGGAGAGGGCAGGAGCCAGACACAGCTACCCATGAAGGGCCTCTGAGGTCCCGTTTGACCTCTGGCCACTTGGACACCGAATTCCAGCAAGAATGCTAAAGTTTCTCTCTTGTATACTTTATTTAGCTCTTACTATCAGTAAAGTCTTGTAACACACTCTTAAATGATCTCTAGGGACGAGGAAGTCTGGCCTGTGTTCCCCAGGACTAACAGAAGAGACGATGCTTTCCTTCTCAGCAGGAACGGGGCTCCTGGCAGCAGACCCCGTGAGGACAGCTGTGTTCACAGAAGACCCTGACATTCGGGTGTGGTTGGGAAGGACAGCAGCATGTCTGAGCAGCAAGGCGTTTCCAGTGGAGAAAGCGGGCGACTCTCGCCAGGGTAGGAATGACCGCACATTCCTGGAAACTGCAGGTCTAGGCCTGGATTCCAGGAACTGGAATAGCAGTAAGTTATGTCATAGCGATTTGGGAATAAGAAGGAAACACAAGCTCATTCCCCGTCACAGTCACAGGTTGGTAAGATGCCACAGGATCATACCCCCTCTTGATCGGGAATGTCCTCCTAAATGACTCGTGTCTCCTCAGGCTGACTGCTGTGAGGGAAGCCAGGCTCCCCTCGCTGTTCTGGCTGCGTGGAAAGAGGGAAGAAGAGAGACATAAGGAGGAATGGGCTGTGATGGAGGAGCGCAGTTTTAATATCTTACTAATACAGCTTCAGACTGGGGGTGTAGTCCATTTAGGACAGTGATTGCCAGGTGTGCAGAAGGGGCTGTTTCTTTAACACTGCATAAATCAGCTACACACATGTAACTCCTGGGCTTGGGGGTTCGAGACCTGGGCTATAGGAGATCTGTCTCAAAGACACGCACACACACACACACACACACACACACACACACACACACACACACACCTTTTGTGCTAAAGAAATGCTATGGGAAGTGAATGTGGCCTCCCAAGATGAAGGCTCTTGAGGTCTTTGAGGTACTAAAAATAGAAGGTACGGGCTAAAGGTGTGGTTTAGTTTGTAGAGTGTAAACCTACCATACATGAAGCGCTGGGTTCAACCCTCAGGACTGAGTGAACTGGGAATGGGGGATTACTCACACATTCCCAGTGCTTGATGGGTGGTGGCAGCAGCAGGCATTCAAGGTCATTGTTGGCTACATAGTGAGTTTTAGAGTTTTAAGACAAATTAGGGTACATGAGACCCTGTGTGTGTGTGTGTGTGTGTGTGTGTGTGTGTGTGTGTGTGTGTGTTTGTGTGTGTAGTTAGTTTTCCCTGGCTATCTAATACCCAACCCAAAAATTTTCCAAATTGTCATGTTACACCCTCCTCAGCCTTCTTCAGCTAGATAACTGGGATATCATCTAGAAAAAAAATATAGTAAAGGTCCAATGAAGAAAGAAATGCAGTTTCTTTCCAAGGCTGAGTTCCATGGTCTCAAAGCTCTCACCCTAGGATGATGACTTGGCGCACATGCGTCTGGCCTGGGGTGAGGCAGGTGTTCTGTTGACAGGAAAGTGACTCAGGCTGCAGAGGAAACTGAGATGCTTTCGTGGCTGGCTTCTTTTGGCCAGTCCCCTGTGAGCAGGCTCCCTTTCCAGTCTGCACCTGCACCATCCATGCATCCAGAGCCGGGCTCTCCTGGGATGGAGAGCTGCCTATCACTGGTCTGGGAGGTTGGGCTTTGCCTGAAGCCAGTAAAGCACATTTCCTTTCTTGATTGTGGGACAGCTCATTCTAAATGTCTCCCAGGAAGACTTTCCCAGATAGCAACAACGATCTGTGATCATCATTTTGTCTGTGGTAGATGTTTTAGATGTTTCCAATATGCAAAACAGACAGGCCTGAAGAAAAATTGAGTTTCTGATTAATGTGCTGTTCTCTCCACCCCCAGGCAGAGTGGGTGGAGTTGCAAGGATTCCTCCTTCAATCACCATAGCTGTTAAGTATGTTGAGAAGTTGAGTCCAACATTCTAGAAGATGCAAGGTGTGAAACACGAGCCGTGGGCCAGGCCTAGCAGGTTGGAGGTTTCCAGTAGTATACTCATAAGGCAATAAGCTTAATGTAAATCACAAGAACCATTAGAAATCCCAAAATGCACCTGGCATTATGTCAACTCATCTCTCCAAATCTCATGTGCTGATGCCAAGGATGGATTGTGATTCTCCCTCTAGCTATGACCTGATTATATTGCTCACCCTTGTAAAAGGGACATAATGCCCCCTAGAAATATCAGATTGAGACCTCAGGAGACCTGGATTACAAGTACTAAGTAGTTGGAAGGCTTAGGGAAAGTTGAGTTCTTGGTGTCTAAATTTCTTATGTATAAAAGTGATGCAGTATGAGCTCATAGAGACTGGCAGTGTGCACAGAGCCTGCAGAGGTTCAAGACAGGTGGAACTCCCAGCACTGAGCAGGAAGAGTCAACATGGGTCCCACTCTTAACCAAGAAGCTACCTGCAACAACCCCCACTGGAAATGGGAAGCCAACTTTCTCCAATGGAACATCCTGGGTATATCAACCACACTCCAGAGCAGTCCCCATGCCCAGGATCAGTTGACCAACAAAAAAATGAACTCAGTGACTTTTCTAAAAAAATGTGGACTTTCTGTTTTGTTTTCCTTTGTTAAAGGCAGTTTTTGGTTTTTGCCTGTTTTAATTTTTGCTTTTGTGGTATTTTTCTTTTTCTTGTGGCCTTTTTGAAGGAAAGAGAAAGTTGGGTGGGCAAGATGATGGGAAGGATCTGAGAGGAGTTGTGGGAGGGTAACGCATGATCAAATACATGAAAAATATTTAATTAAAAAATGAAGATAGATATACAGTGTGCAACTTACAGAGCTGATTGAAGTAAGGTGTGATAAAACGTACCAGAAATGAGGCTGGAGTGATAACTCAGTTGATAAAGTCCTTGCCTCATGAGCCTGAGGACCTAGGTTTGATCCCCAGAATCTATGCACACTTGTCAGGTGTGATAGTTTTCACTTGCAATCTCAATTGCTGGTGAGGCGGGGAAGGGGATCCCTGGAGCTCACTGGCCAAACAACAGATTGGTACCAGCACGTGTATGAACAGAAGCACACAAGCACACACATATATACACACGCATACACATGCACACCCAGAGATAGCGTCAGAAACTTTGAAAGTGAATGCTAGTGTGAAGGAGCTGCATCAAGTGTGGAAATGAAGAGCTAGGAGCTCAAAGGATTAGAGCTGGAAGCTTCCCATTGGCAGTCTGTGCCTGGGACTTTAGCTCAGTTGAGGCTCCGACGTTGTGGATAGTAGTTGTCATACTTCTGAAGTGCTGCAAGGTTTAAGTGAGATGCTGTGTGTGTGTAAAAAGACATGTGAAACTATGCGGTGCTGCACAATGCTAGTTGATCACGATGAATCTGTCCCCAGATGATTGCTTGGTTCATTTTCCTTTAATTAAGAAGTTTCGTCGCAGCTGTTCTGGTAAGTACCAGTTTTATTGGGCATTAGATTCACTAGTATTTCCATCCGGACTTGTCGAAGAGAAAGGACAGCTGCTTCTGGGCGCCCCTTAGCTCTCCGCCACTCCTTGGGTATTCCAGCACATGCCAACACTGCCCTTCATAGATACTTTTGCGTCCATGACTTAGAGGTGAGTTCTGAGGGGACCCACAAGGTGGCAGAAGGGCTACCATGCTTGCCTTTGATGGCCTGAAGGGCTTCTACTAGGAAGGTTGACTACCATCCTCTAGAACTTTCCTGCTGTCTGTTATGGAATCAAATTTAAGGCATTTAGACACGTCTCAGATCTGTTTCTAGGTGAGGAAGAGACATGCTTTTCAATCTGCTTCATGCATTTATGCATGATGCTTTATGGAAAGCTCTGGAAAGTTGTTGTTGGGACAGACATGAGGCACTGAGCAGGTTCTTGCTGTTCTGTATCGTTGCCTTTCTGTTGATTCTTCTGTTCTGAGGTCTCCTTTTCCCCACCGAGAGGAAAGCTCAAGATGGCTGCCTCTGCTGCTTTCTCCAGCACCTGTTGTTGTTGTTTTTGTTTTGTTTTGTTTTGTTTTTGCTGCTACTTATTTTGAAGTATGATGAATCAAGTTTCAGATTATAAAAGCTGTAAATGCATAGCCCATTTCCTTGTTTGAGAGACAAAATTCTACCCAAGTCTGCAAATTCCTTCTTTCCACTTGCTTAGTCCCATTGATTCCTAGGGGACACATTTAGTTGGTTTAAAAAAAAAATCAAGTAATTACTTGTCTTTGTGTTCAAATGTGAAATTCTCAGCATTTTTTGGAGATTTCTTACAGAATCTCAGGATGATTCTTAATAAAACACAGTGAAAGAAAGTCAGAACTATGACCTTTTCCTAAGAGACAGATGAATATTTAATGCATTTGCCTGGTTTCTAGCAGGACAGACGTGAAAGCAGATTCTCTAGTTCTCATACATTATTGGACTGGAATGAAAAACAACTAAGAGCCAGATCAAACTGGATTATTTGCTCACAGGCTATACAGGAAGTGCAGCCAGAATGAACAGTGTCTACTGGAAGCCAATCAATTGCTTTTGGTTCATTTGTTATAGATGCTAAAAATGAGCAACTAAGGAGCTAAAAATGATGGGGAAGGTGCAAGGACCATAAACGGACGCCCACAGAGACACAGTTGTGCGGGATTGAGTTTTCTTTCTCCTTTCGTCATAAATGCCCCTTCTCATCCCGTTTAAGTACTCTGTAGAGGGCATGTATTCTCTCTTATTTTTGAGGGAGAGTTGATCCCTCTTCTCTTCAATGTCTGGATCTGTGAGCCTCTTCAGATGCCCTGGAGTCGGAGGCTATTCAGCTGTGAGAGAGATGTGATAGGCTCAGTTGTTCAGCTGCAGTTACACATGGAACTTCGAGAAGCCTGTTCGTGAGACAGCTTTGGGAGATACCAGGGGTTTAGCTCTTGAAGGTCGTCTGTAAAGCAGTTGTCTCATCTTCTTGACGTGACCACATTATCTGTCACTAGCCATCTGGGAATCACTGGGAGAGTTGATGGCCACACAGTTGCGACCCACAGTGCCCCACTTTGCTTTGCTGACAAGACATAGGAGCAAGGAAAGCTGATGAGATCCAAGAGTGTGTCTAGAAAACAGGTTCTCCCTAGTTCTTTCAGAAAAGGACAGAGAACTGTGAGACCATTTTCTTTTTACTGTCCATCTTCCTTTCCCTTGTCCTTCACCTCCTTCTTTCTCTCCGTTTTCCCTTCTCTTTCTCATTCACCACCACCACCACTTCCTCTTCCTCCTTGTTGTCATCCTCTCCTCTTCCTCCTCTTTCTTCTTCACCAAGGTCTCATGTAGCCCAGGCTGACTTGAATTCCCCAGGTAGCCAAGGATGACCTTAAACTTCCGGTTCTCCTGCCCTAGCCTTACAGGCATATACCACCTCTGCGGTTTGTGTGACGCTGGGGATCAAACCCAGGGCTTCAGGCATAGTCGCTAAACACTACCACAACCTCAGATGCCAAGCCTAGTTTCTCCTTCCTCCTCCTCTTCTTCCTCTCCTTTCTCCTCCTCCTTCTGCCTCTTCCTCTTCTTCTCCTCCTCCTCTTCTTCCTCTTCCTTATCCTCCTCCTTCTGCCTCTGCCTCTTCCTCTCCTTCTCCTCTTCTGCTTCTGCCAGGGTTGCTGCTGCCGCTGCTGCCTTGTCCTCTTCCTCTTCCTCTTTCTCCTCCTCTTCTGCCTCACCTCCTTCCTCTCTCTCCCCCCCTAATCCTCCTTCTTTTCTTCATCCTCCTCTTTTCAATGGCTTATCTATGGTGGGAGAGGCAGTTGATTTTCGTGCCGTTAGTGATCAAAGGGCACAAACATCTTAAAGCATCATGATTCCTGCAGAGCAGAAGCGTAAGCAGTGGAGCACAGTGGGAACTTCAGTTGATGACGGGACGGCCTTTGTCTTCAGGCAGGGGCAGACACAGAGTCCAGCAATGGAACGGAAAGCTATGAGAGACTTATGTCCGGGTAAAAATGTTGCCATGGGTGCGTGTGAATGGAGGATGGTGCTGACAGAAGAGCCCCATTTAGCTCTGATCATGGGGAAGGAGTCTGGGATTCTTCATGCTGTGACCATCACACTCCTTCTCTTGGCCCCAGTTGCTCTTTGTAGAAACAGCTTTCTCTAGTTGTTCTAAGACAAACCCAATCTTAAGTGTTTTATGTTCAACATATTGTTTTCCTTACAATAAATGCAAAACCTGAGGTATATAGTGTTTACTTGCAAGTTTCATATGGGCTTTTATTTTGTAGTTAGAATTTGAACTCATGGACAGCTGACTTCCAGATTTGAGCTTTTAGCCACTTCTGAAGTAAGGTTGTATGACTTAAGGGAAGAACTAAGAGATTTCCTGTGTAACTGAAACGGGACTTTCCCAAATCCATATCATTTTATTACATGCAATATAATGATGCAAAGTCTCCCTGGGTGGAGGCCACATTCCATAGATGAGTTAGGTGTGTCATGGGACCATCTCGAGACTTCTTGTGAAGAAATGTTGAACTCATCCTTGTGTCTAACCTCTTACCGGAGAGGAAGAGAGAGGCTGGGGAGATGGGAGGCCTTAGTGAAAGCTCCAAGTCTCTAACCCTTGTCTCAGAATTATTGTAAGAGGAAACTTTGCTTCTCCAGAGTAAGCAGACTCTTACCTTTCTGACTATTGAACTAGTGTTTGTAAAGCTACATGCTTGTCACCTTAAACATTTGGGCTGTGTGGACATCTGCATTCAATTTTCCTGCTGCAAGACTTATTCCCCCCACAGAAGAAGGTCAGACCATGCATCTGCAGAGGCCTCCCTGCTTTATAGTGTTTAAGAACATGTTCAAGAGAGTTCCAGCTCTCTGATGTACTGCCCCTGCTTTCACAATGCATAACTGCTATTTTACCTTTAGCTAACTTTTCATATTAAACCCTATTCATTTTAATATTAATAAACATATCCAAGTTCCCTTTTGGTTTGTATTTGCCCAGTAGATCTTTCTTCATTCTTTTAAATTCATTCATTGTTCTGACATTTCAAATGTGTCCATACTATTCTATAGACTATAAAGGACAATTTGGTTCTTTTAACCCAAGACAGCAATCTTCCTTAATAGTCCATTTATTACCTGATTGATTTCTATCTTTTTTCCTCCCTACCTTCTATTTTCTGTGTCCAGCCTCTCTTGTTCTGTAATAATTGTGCTGACTGACTTTTATTGATTGTCTCGGCTGGCTTAGATGTGATTCATCTCACTCCCATCCTTTTTAATAATCATCTTGAAAAATCTAACCCTTGTGCAATAACATCTAGAGCTGCTCAATACGTTCACGGTTCTCAGAAATTTAAGCACCCTTACAAGTTTGGTCCCACCTTACTGCAAGACATTGTTCAGCCTTTCAGTGTCACACTCCGCCCCCTTGCCACTTTCTATTGCGGTATGAGCGAGAGTTCTTCAGAGAAACAATGGCAATAGGGAGTGTGTGTGTGTGTGTGTGTGTGTGTGTGTGTGTTGGGAGGAAGGGCAGATTTTTAGGGAATGGGCTCATAGCTGTGGAGACTGAAATTCCAGTATCTGTAAGATAGGAATGCAAAGTGTTGATCCAGGGAAGAGCTGCAGTTTGAGCTCAAAGGCTGTCTGCTGGCCGAGTTCCCTCTGCTGGGCGGGGGTGGGGAGTGGGGGTGGTGGTAGGGGTGGGTGGGAAGGTCAGTGTTTTTCTTAAGTCTGCAAGTATTTTGTGGTTTTGGATATTGAAAGTTGTCCCAAACCTCATGTCTTGAAGATTTGGTCCACAGTTCCTGGTGCTACTGGGACACACTGTTTAGGAGGTGGGAGGTGGAGACTAGTTGAAGAAAGTCACTGGGCACGTGTCCTAAAAGAGGGCACTGGGGTTCTCCTTTCACTTCCGGGTCACCGTGAACAATTTCTTCCGTTAATACTCCTGCTATGATGAGCTGCCTCAGCATGAGCCCAATGTAATGTAAACAAGCAACTGTAGCCTGAAAGTCAGAAACGCTGGGTCAAAGATTTCCCTTTTCTCATAACTTGATTATCCTTGCTATTTAGTTATAGCAATGCGAAGCTGACAGAAAGGATTAGATGAGGCCCCCTCAAATCATGGAAGTCGATTTGTTTGACTCAAATGTTAGTTCCTATAAACAGACTCTCAGAAAAGCATCCATGAGAGCTGGTATCATGGCCCAGTCAAGGGTGCATGCAAAATGAACCATCCCAAATTACCTGTACTAACTGTGATGCTCACTGCTTTTAGGAGTTTACATTTGCTCCCGTGTTCACCACGTTTCTTCATGTCCTGACTAGTTTTTGTCAACTTGATGAAAGTTAGAATCGTTTAGGAAGAGGGAACTTCAACTGGAAAAAAAAAATGTTTCCACCAGATTGGCCCATGTGCAAGCCTATGGGGGCATTTTCTTGATTAATGATTGATGTGGGAGAGGGCCCAGCCATTGAGGACTGTGCCACTCTTGGGCTCATGGTCCTGAGTTGTATAGGTTGTTTAAGAAAGCTAGTTGACAAGCCATAAGGAGCAAGCCAGTAAGTAGTGTTTCTCTGTGGTATCTGCATCACTTTCTGCCTTCAGGTTCTTATCGAGTTCCTCCCCGCTTCCTCAATGATGGACTGTGATGGGGAAAGGTAAGCAAAATAAACACCTTTCTCCCCAACTTGCTTATGGTCATAGTGTCTTATTACAGCAATAGAAACCCTAACTAAGACACTTCTTAAATCTGATTCATTCTTTTTTTCAGACTTAAAGTACCCAGAGAAAAAGAAGTATGTCTAGATAAGTTAGTGAAATTAGAGAGAATATGAATGTATTTCCACATATTTAAAAAGGTTACCCTTACCACAACCAATAAAAGTTTACTTAAAATTATAATACTTTGAAAATTATTTTATGTCGTTAGACTTTAAGGCTGTCAAAAATGTCTGCTTTCCCATGGCTAAGATCAAAAACACAAATGAAAGCTTATGCTGGAGAGGATGTGGAGCAAGGGTAATACTCCTCCACTGCTGGTGGGAGTGCAATCTTGTAAATCTTGGAAATCAATATGGTGGTTTCTCAGAAAACTGGGAATCAATCAAGACCCAGGTGTATCACTTTGGGGCATATACTCAAAGGATGCTCAATCACAAGGACACTTGCTCAATTATGTCCATAGCAGCTTTATTCATAATAGCCAGAACCTGGAAACAATCTAGATGCCCTTCAACTGAAGAATGGATAAAGAAAATGTGATACATTTGCACAATGGAATATTACTCAGTTATTAAAAAAACAATGACATCATGAAACTTGAAGGCAAATGGATAGAACTAGAAAAAAATCATTCTGAGTGAGGTAACCTAGACCCAGAAAGACAAACATTACAGTGTACTCACTCATAAGTGGATATTGGCTGTAAAGTAAAGGATAACAATGCTACAATCCACAGATCCAGAGAGACTAGACTGATGACTACCCCAATTGTCATCAGAGAGCCTTCATCCAGTAACTGATGGAAACAGATGCAGAGACCCATAGCCAAGCATTGGGTGGAGCTTGGGGAAATACTGCTGAAGAGAGGGAGGAAGGATTGTAGGAGCCAGGGGAGTCAAGGACGTCACAAGGGAACCCACAGAAACAACTAACCTGGGCTCATAGGAGCTCACAGACTCTGGACCGACAACCAGTGAGCCTGCATGGGACCAACCTAGGCCCTCTACCTATGTGTGACAGTTGTGTAGCTTGGTCTACTTGTGAGACTCCTAGCAGTGGAAGCAGGGGCTGTCCCTAACGCTTTGGCTGGCTTTTGAAAATCTCTTCCTCATACTGGGTTGCCTTGTTCAGTCTTAAGACAAGGGGGAGGAGCTTAGTCCTACCTCAACTTGATATGCCATGCTTTGTTGATATCTATGGGAGGCCTGACCCTTTCTGAACAGAAGTAGAGGAGGAGTGGATTGTGGCGGGGGGGTGGGGTGGGGGGGTGGGGGGGGTGGGAGGAGAGGAGGGAGGGGAAACTGCTTGGGATGTAAAGTAAACGAATACATTTAATTAATAAAAAAAAGACAAACATGTCTGTTTTCAGTATTTTTTTCCTCTTGTCTACATTCCCCTTCCTGCTTCCTGTCCTTCCCTTTTTAGAAACACTTTCCCCTCTAAACCCCTAAATGCTTATGATCGCTAACATATGGATATATTCTGTAGTTTCATTATAATGAATGAAGATATGGCCATTTTATTTATCATATTGAAACTATGCTTACCTAAGAATTATGTGTTGATGTCTGAAAATTATACAAAATGTTCAGATGTTATTTCAAATATTGCCTCTTCATTAATTCTTCTGAGATCGATTACACTCAGTTGTTGATTCTTACCCTCTCTTTCATATTTTTTGTTTCTATAAATTTCTGTATTACAATTGGGCTTGTGCCTTCACACAGGCTGTTCGTTGATTATATCTTTGCATATGATGAAGTTTAGCTTGAACCAACATTTATATTTTAAAATTTAAGTTTTATTTGTTATTGTGTATTTTATACTTGTTAGTATTATTATTTTAGAGAAGATCTCACTACACTGGCCATAGTTTCTGAGTTAGAATCTTGATATGCCCCTTGAGTGCTGGGATTCCAGGGATGTAGCAATACACTGGCTACAATTGTAACAATTGAATCATTAATTTCAATGTCTTTACTTTCAGTTCCTAGAAGTTCAGCTTTTTCCTTTCCAAGTTTTCATATTTTTTTATAATATCTTATGCTTTAAAAATATTTTCCACTGTTTGATGGTTCTGGAGATTGTTCCCAGTGCCTGGCATGTGTTGGAGAGATTTCCTACCACTGAGAAATCAACTATAGCCATGCTTCGTACTCTATTATTCCTTGAATATCTCTTTTACATTTGGAGTCTTTTGTACATATAATTTTGTAGTGTTTTCAGGATCTAGAGATTTGAAAAAATTTTTAACCTCTAGAAAAATGTTGGTGTGTGAGAAAAGCCATCAATACTCTTAATTACTGTGGATACTGCATGCTACACAACCAACCTTGCCAGGTAAGATGTGCTTACCGGTGTTAACAGCAGCATGGACATGACTATTATGGAGGTATCCAATTGCTGTATGGTTGGTTTTGAGGCTGTTGCTAAAATTCCTTCCTAAGGGAGACACAAACAAGGTCTACCTCTTCTTCTGAGGTCTCAATGTCAAATCAAGGCATGGCTGCCAGAATTCACTTTGGAACTAGAGTTTATTTGGCTTCCTCACAGGTGAGAGGTTACTCATGGGAGTGTGGGTATCATAGTTAAGGTTGCTATTGCTGTGAAAAACACCATGACTAAAAGCAACTTGGGGAGCAAAGGGTTCATTTTGCTCACACTTCTACAACTTAGTCCAAAGTCAGGGCAGGACTTTGAGGAAGGAACTGAAGCAGAAACCATTGGGGAGTACTGCTTACTGGCTTGCTCCTCATAGTTTGTTCATCCTGTTTTCTTATATACCCCAGGGCCATCTGCCCTGAGGTGGCACCACCCACAATGGACTAGGTTCTCCTACATCCATCGGTAATTAAGATGTCCCACAGGCTCACCTACAGTTCTACCTTATGTAGGCATTTTTTTTTCAATTGCATTTCCCTCTACTCAGATAATGCTAGCTTGTGTCAAGTTGACAAAAAAAAAAAAAGATCACAACTGATGCCTGTTGACTTAACACATAAACATTGAATTATCCCAGCTACAATCTTTTCTTTTTCCTTTATCCCCAGATGCCATATTAATATCACAATATAAAGCTTAATGTAGCTTTAAAAGTCCCACACTCTTTAAAAATACAGTTTGAAAGTTCAATCCCTTTAAAACAGCCTCTAACTATCCCAAGTTATCCAAATTCCAATCTCTTTAAAATTCCAAGGTGTCTTAACTGTGGGCTCCTGTACAATAAAAATTAAGTTATATGCTTTCTTACTCAAAGGGGAAGAACCAGGGAACAATTACATTCAAATGGAAGCAAAACTGAATCCCATCAGTATGAAACTCAGTGTGAGACTTCTTGGACCCAGCCTCGATCCTCTGGGCTCCCAAAGACTTCCACAGCAGTCCCACATCTCCGTCTTTGCCATCACAGCATTCCTGGTCTGCTCCAGAGCTGGGGCTGAACTTGGGAGTTGTCCCATGATACTGGAGTCTCCAAAGTGTTGGGATGGCCACTGCAACTGGGCTGAACCTTCACAAATAGCTTCTCTGGACCTGTCTTCAAGGACTCCACCCCTTCCACATGGTGACAAGCCTCAGCTTCTCTTCATGACCCCTTCAATCCTGGGGCTTCTACTTCAATCGTGGCTTCACATTCACTGATAGCTTTTCCTTTATTTTCATGGCACCAAGCCTCAGCTGTTCTCCAAGACCTCTTCTTGCCTTAAAACAACTGGTAACAACTGAGTGACTGTTACATATTGCCAACTTTTGCTGCCAACATGAGATGCAGCCTTGGCTCCCTCTAGATCATAGCTTCTATGTGCTGACCCTGAGAAAATATCCTCAGAAGATTTCTTCTCAACCATGCTGGTCTCTTCTTAACCATAGTTGATTCTTCATCCCCAGTTGACCATATTGATAGTTCCAGGAAAGCTAAAGTTTCATTTTAGGGGGTTTGGTCTCTGCTTAATTATAGCTGATTTTTCAGTCCTTGATCACCAGAACCACAGATTATTAATTTGAAATATCAAGCAGCCCATCAGAAGAAGAAATTCCAAGAACTTCCCTCTGAAGCTTCACAAACTAGGTCTCCTCTGCTGCATCACTCCTAGCCTTCTTATTTCTTCAAACTCTCACAGAATACTACATGAGCTCTGGGCACTCAATGGCTTTTTCAACCCGGAGTTTGGAGGATACCATAATCCTTCCCAAGTCACTCTGTTACAGCAATATCGCATTATTTGGTACCAATTTCTGTTTTTGTTAGGATTTCTATTTATTTATGTCCTATTTACTTCTATACTGCTGTGATAAAGCATCATGACCAAAGCAATTAATAAAAGAAAGAGTTTAATTGGGTTTATGGTTACAGAGGTTAGAATCCGTGACTGGGGGAGGGGTACAATGGCATGGTGGCAGGAACAGCTAAAACTTCATATTTTGATCCACAAATAGGAGATAAGGAGAGAACACTAGGAATAGCATGCATCTTCTGAAACCTCAGAGCCTGCCCACCCCCGGGGTCTTACTGTTCTATTGCTGTGAAGAGACAGCATGACCATGGCAACTCTTATAAGACAAAGCATACAATTAGGGACTGGCTTATAGTTTCAGAGGTTTAGTTCAATATCATCATGGCTGGGAGCAAGGTGGCATTTATGGCAGTCGTGCTGGAGAAATAGCTGAGAACTCTGTATCCTGATCCATAGGCAGGAGAGAGAGAGAGAGAGAGAGAGAGAGAGAGAGAGAGAGAGAGAGAGAGAGAGAGACTAGGCCTGGCATGGGATTTTGAAACCTCAAAGACCACCCCAAGTGACACACTTTCTCCAACCAGGCCACTCCTCATAGTCTTTCTAATTCTTTCAAAGAATTCCACTCCCTGGCAACTAAGCATTCAAAGATATGAGCCCATGGGGTCATTCTTATTCAAGCCACCACAGAAACACACAGAAGAAGGAAATTAATTACACTTTCAGAGGGATAGTTCGTGACCATCATGGCGAGGAGTGTGGCAGCAGGAAAGACAGACGTGGTGCTAGAGCAGTAGCTGAGAGCTCACATCTAATCCATTATTGCATGGGGAGAGAGACAGACAGACAGTCAGACAGAGAGAGAGAGAGAGAGAGAGAGAGAGAGAGAGAGAGAGAGAGAGAGAGAGAGAGGGTTTGGCATGGGCTTTTTAAACCTCAAAACCCACCCCAGTGACGCACTTCCTCCAATAAGGCCATACCCGCTCTGCTCTAACAAGACCACACCTCCTAATCTTTCCCAAACAACTCCACTAATTGCTGACCAGGCATTCAAACATGGGGGCCGTTCTCAGTCAAACCACCACACCTAGTGACACATTTCCTCCAACAAGGCCATGCTTCCTAATCCTTCCCAAAGAGTTCCACCACCTAGAGACCAAATATTCAAACATTTGAGCCTATGAGAGCCATTCTCATTTAAACCACCACACTGTGATAAATATCATGACCAAAAATAACTTGGGGAGCAAAAGGTTTATTTTTCTTATACTTCCACATCACAGTCCATCACTGAAGAAAGTCAGGGCAGGAACTTGAGACAGGAACAGAAGGAGAAGCCATGGAGGAATGCTTCTGCCTCCTGGCTTATTCCTCCTTGCTTGCTCATCCTGCTTTTGTACGCACCCATGATTATTTGCCCAGGAGTAACACTACCCACAATAGGCTGGGATCTAATTAAGACAATGTTCCATTGGCTTGCCTACAGCTAGATATTATGGAGGTATTGTTTTTCAGTTGAGGTTTCCTCCTCTCAGGTGACTCTAGCTTGTGTCAAGTTGACAAACACCTAGCCAGCACAGCGAGTACTCCTCCTCACGAAAGGCTGAACCTGGAAAGACTTTCTAGCATGAATGAAGGCTTTTAAGCAGCTGCATTGATGAAGTCCCCCTCCCCTATACTTCACCTGCTTATATATTCTATCCCTCAAACAAGGCCATATACAATTAATTCAAAGGCTTCCAAGCAGCTGCATAGACGGAGTCCCCTTCCCCTATACATCATGTGCTTCTATAGTCTATTCCCCTCCCCTCAAAAGGCCACATGCAATTAAGTCAAAGGCGCTTTAAACAGGTGGTAGTGAATGGCTGGATATCAAGTTGAGGATCTCTTAACTTTCCCCAACTCTCCATGAAAGGATGTGAACAGTCAACAAGCCCAGCTGGGATAATCCTTTTGCAAAATGGGTATAGCCGAACTACCGAAGAGATGGTTACGTGTCTTGCAGGACAGGCACACCTGCTTTGCAGGAGGACATTCACAGCTGGGACCATAAACCTGGGCAAAAGCTCACAGCCCATAGGACCCCATGGGAAAACTACTATCGTTGTTTTGCTATGTGGACATGTTCTTATCAAATTGCCTTCTAGACATTTATGTTTATGCCAATATATTAACACTGATCTCAACTTTGTTTAGACCAGCTCCTTTTTTTACAGTTAGGGGTGGTAGTTAATGTAAAGACTCATTACATTAGTTGAAGTCCTGAGAACACCTGCCTGTTGATCATCGCTAAGTGGGACATCCATAGCAGCCCCTCTGAGGGTCAAGAAACATCACCGAAGAGGCTGCAGAGAGAATGTAACAGGTGACAAAGGGAAGGAGTGTTGTCAAAAACTCTCTTCTAGATAGGCCGTGGCTGTTGCCACTTATGAGCACACAGCAGCCTTGATTATCTTACAGGACTGGGCCTGTCAGCATGCCATCCTGTAAGCTGGATGGACTCACAAGGTCCCACCCTGAAGAAGATAAGAAGTTAAGGGTTACTGGGGATGGGGAGACATTTTACTCTGGGATGCAGAAGCCACTAAGTAGCCCACACTCCTGTAAACATCCTCTCTTTCATGCTCACGGGAACAACCCTAACTAAACTCACCGACTTAAAAACAGGTCATGGACATAGAAGGGATGGGCTAGTCGGGAAGAGAAAGAGGATCAGTGGGGTGGAAGGGACGGAAGAGGGTAATGAAAGTAGATAGGATTAAAATACATTATGCAGATGTATGACAATGTCAATGAGACCCATTATTATGTATAATTCATTTGTGCTATGAAATACAAAATATAAATATAAATGTTTTTATAAAATAAGACAAAACATTGTCCTTTATTGTACCTGCCTCAGTAGTTCATTCTGGATTGTGACCCTAGAAGCCTATAATTTGGGGCATAAGAAATCTTAAGTTAGACTTTCTTTATGCTCTGTGCGTTGTTTACTGATTTGCCTGGCTTGTGTTGGAGGTGCACAACCAAAGAGAGGTTCTTCATCTTGAGGGAGTTCTAGACCAAGGAGGAAAGACACATCTGAGGCTCAAACAGAAGTACCTATATGGTTATATGCTCAGAAAAGTTCAAGTTCTTCCTTTTGTTAAACATTTATTTTTATTTTCGAACTTAAAATATAGTTACATTAGTTCCCTTTTCCCCTTTTTCCTTCAAAATCTTCTCATGTACTCCCTTTGCTCTCTCTCAAATTCATGACTTTTATTTCTTTAATTGTTGCTCTACACACACACACACACACACACACACACACACACACCCCTAAATATATAAATACAAACTGTTCAATCCTTATAATATTACTTGTACGTATATGGCTTTACAACTTCTGGTACCTAAGGCTCAGGGATCATTGCGGAAGAAGGGATAGGGAGATTGTAAGAGCCAGAGGAAAAGGAAGTTTGCTGTGAGACTATCTCCTTAGAATGTCAGGGAGACCCATGAACTCTTGTCAACATGGCTGCCTAGACATGATGTGAATAAGAACAACACCAACCGACATGCTAAGATGGAAAGGGAAATATCATGGGGCCTCAACTCTAGACTAAGGAATGCTTAGAGGGGGAGAAATTAGTCTTCCCAGGGAGGATCCCACAAATGTTGGCTGCCAAGTGGTCAGTCCTGAAGTTCCTCCATCTTTAACTAAAGGTCTGCGTGCCACATCCCTGTCCTGGCACACGTGTTAGAATTTAAATAGTTTGCCGGGCAGTGGTGGCGCACGCCTTTAATCCCAGCACTCGGGAGGCAGAGCCAGGCAGATCTCTGTGAGTTCGAGGCCAGCCTGGGCTACCAAGTGAGTTCCAGGAGAGGCACAAAGCTACACAGAGAAACCCTGTCTCGAAAAACCAAAAACCAAAAACCAAAAAAAAAAAAAAAAAAAAAAAAAAAAAAAAAAAAAGAATTTAAATAGTTCTGTAGTTCCAGGACTGGCAAAGGATGATGATTTTACTACCCACCCCTCCTTTTTCTTTTGACATCTGGGCTTTTTCTTTACCTGTGTATAAAATCAGACGTTTGTTTAAAGGCTCTCTTTCTCTCTTTTTTCTCTTTGTTTCTTTCTTTTGACAGGGTGTCATATATATAGCTCAGGCTGTTCTCAAATTCTCTATGTAGTGGAATATAACCTTGAACTTGTGATGTTTCTGCCTCTAGTTCTCAGAGTGGTGGCATTATAGTTGTGTACTGCCCTTCTCTGGTTCCCCCTCCTCCTCATTTCTTTTTAATGTGGGAAGACATCATGGTTATTGAGTTAGTCTGTAGTATTGATAGAAACAAAAATACAGTGGCCGTGAGTAGCACAGCGAGTTCAAGCTCTGTCTGGGCTGCATACCGAGATCCCATTTAAAACAAAACAAAAAAAAGAATGACCAAAGAAAAGAAGTAAAACATTGATATATATTGTTTTGCAAATCCCTCCTATGACTTTCTTTGGTAACACAGCAGAATTATACCCTGTGTTTTAAGCCTTTCTAGTGATTTACCTGACCTTTTTCCTTTCCTTTCCTTTCCTTTCCTTTCCTTTCCTTTTTCCTTTTTTTTTTTCTGGTTTTTCAAGACAGGGTTTCTCTGTGTAGTTTTGGTGCCTGTCCTGTATCTTGTTCTGTAGACCAGGCTGGCCTCGAACTCACAGGGATCCGCCTGGCTCTGCCTCCCGAGTGCTGGGATTAAAGGCGTGCACCACCACCATCCTGCTTTCAGCTGACTTTTCTTAAAAGTAATATTCCTGTAAAGCTGTCTGTCTGTCTGCCCTTTCTTGTTCTTTTTAATAACTCACTATTTCCTCTAATGGTGGCAAGCCTCTGTTCTCGCCTTTCACCTTTTAAGTCCCACCCCACGCCCCGCCATTTTCTTCCTCAACAAGTTCCTTTCCCACAGGCCTTTCAACTGGGAGATAACATTGTCCTTGCATGTTTCTGTCGCAGCAGATTTTCTCCTGCTTTTTCTACAAATTTAAAAGTCAAGTCAAGTCTAGTTTCCATTGACATTTGTGTAAGAAGAATGGGAAATGGGACCAGCTGAGAGCCATGTCATGAACAACACCCATCACACAGAGAACACAATGCCAAACTGTCTGACATGACATGTGACGTTACCAAAGTGGCCAGGTCCTTTATAAATCCAACTTTAGGTCATTTATTACAAAATAACTTCTATGTGATCCCCAGTGTTTGCTTTTAAGTAACATATTGCTTCTTTTGAGTTCATGCTGTTCTGAAACTGAGCAAGCACAGAAGCCTTTGGGGAAATTAGTGAATTCACCAAGTTTTGGCAGAGTGCATAGTTCTGTTGCAATCTTTACTTTTACTACAGTAAACCTCAGGAAACTACTTTTTGTACACTGAACTCTTCTGCTGTCTGCCAAGAGAAGTTTCACAAGCAGAGCTGATGCATATCTACTGATTTATAGCCCCGGGGTTAAGAAGCTCAGGGACTGTTATGTCTAAGGCTCATGTTTGAAATCTGTGGGATATGTTATCAGTATCTATAAAATAGGAGTATATTTAACATAATCAAGTTATGATGATTTCCATCAAGTCCTGCATCATTTTTGGTTCCTTCTTCCTAGTTGATTGAGAACTTTTCTCAAAAATACTCTTCAAATCTTGCTTTGTTTATTTCTGTCTTTGTTCTCTGTATTTGTTGTTCTTTTCTCACCATTCAGTTACTTTGTTAGTTGTCTTCTGGTTTCTAATCATCCCTCCTTTTTCTTATATTTGAGGCTCTGAGGATGTGGTCCTCTAACTAGAGACCTACTTCCTCCTCTTTTTGAGACTGGGTGTGGCTAAGGGATATGAACAGTGAAGATACAAGCATCTTTTAGTTTCTGATCTCAGGAGATATTCTTCTTTACAAATGTACCCACAAGATGTGTAAGGAACCCTAGAAAACAGAGGGAAAAGCTAATGGACTATGGAGGATACCAAAGGACATTTGGAGGTTTCTGTTTTATATTTATATGCTTTATGATTTTTCCTTCAATCTTTTATGTAGCATATCCTTTTATTTTACTATTTGAAAAATTACAACTTCAATTTCCATATGTAGGTGATTGTGATAAAGTGTGACAGGGTCTACAATGTATGTGTGAATCAGTGTTGTAGGAACAGAGATGAGTCCAGCCCAGATCCACATGAACACACCAATTAAGTGTATGATTTGCTTTTGAAAACAAATGAACAGGTCACAATTCTTCACATACTATAAAAGGTGGATACTTTTTGGAATATCGCTTGGGTTACAGGAGCAGCATGTCACTATCAATTTATTGTCACAATTCCATAAGGGGCAAAAAAGTGTCTTAGGCAGATACAACTTACGCTCGTTGAGAAATTGCTTTCTGTGGCTGATACAAAAGAAATCAATGGGCAGGGTGAGTGAGCAGCATGAACAGAGGAAATACCTTCAGTGTTGGTCACAAGTCATGTGGATCTGTTGCGTATATAGTTAGAGAACATTCTGCCTATTAGACAGTCAGAGGAAAGATGAGGTAAGGCATTCACATTTTTATGTATTTTCAATTCCCTTCCTGTAAGTTAAAGCATACCACTGGAATTTTTGTAGGGGAGGAAATGTCACTGGGTTGAGGATTTTGAGGTAGTACTTGGGTTGTTTTCTGAACGTTTATTCCCAAGAAGAAGGTAGGGTGGTCGATCACTTCAGTCTTCACACCCAATTGCAGGGATCTTTACATGAACACAACCTGAGAATGCTGTTCCACTCACAGGGTCGTCTGGTCACTAGAAGAAAGGGAGATTTGGAATTTAAGTAAGGCACCCTTGTACCATTTAACAGGGGGATGTAAACATCACTTGAAGTCATACATTGACAAACTTTTGAAAAGTCATGATCTTTAGCAAAACAAAATCCATCCTGGTTACTTGATAAACAGAAGGGAGTGCAGTGTTTAGCCTGGTAAAGAGGTCACAGTATTAGTTCAATGAAATGAAACATTGAGGTTTCTTTGTTTTTTGTATTCGAAATTTTTACCTGCACATGTGATTAATATGAAATGCTTTGGCTGTGGCAGCTAATTTCCTATTAAGAAACAGGAGGATCCTCAGACATTTTCAGAAAATCGTAATGCCAGTTACAGGACAAGTATCCCAACCTCAAGTGTCATGCCATGACCGTGTTCACCTTCTGGATGCAGATAGACCTAATTCCCGTAGATCAGCTGTGGATTCTCCTTGTCAGTAGATTTCCTGTCTACTGGAGTGTGGGTGGGGCGTGAGAGTGAGTGACGTGGGGAAACAGATTTAACTCCTTCACCTCTGCATGACTTTCAATACCGTGTTCTGATGGGGGCTGATTTTTCCATTGGGTTCAGGAAGCATTGTTGCTTTCCCATTCTAGGCATAGACAGAAGGAAATTTTCTCTCCACAAACTAGAGCCTTCTTTAGAATGCATGTCTCCCAAGTTCAGGCAGAATGAGTCAGTGCGTATTTTTAGACGGATTGCTGATAAATGTACTTGGAATGTCACCTCCCACTGTATTAATGGTGGTGCTGGTATCATGAAACATTGTCCCAGAATTTTCCAGTGACAGCCTTCATGAGGAAAACTAGACAGACATATGACACACAAATATGTTCAGATGTTTATGCCTTTGGGAAGCAAACAAGTATGCCAGTGGTTATATTGGTAGATAGTGTGTTCAGATGTGTTTGAAACTTGAGGTAGAGCCTGGGGCAAGAAACAGTGTCTTTTCAGACACTACAAATGTCGAGGCCCCGTGCTTCAGAGGTCCTGAGGATCTGCACTCACCTACAGCTTTTAAAAGTGTCCCTTTGGCACTTGTGATAACTGGCACTGCTGCCATGTCTATGGACAGAGTCACACCAAGTCAATCACGCCAATGCCCAACATGTTTTCTAGATCAAGGATTTACGAAATTGGGCCACCAGGATTGTGCTGACAGCCTGATTTGCGGTGACTTGAGTTGTTTATATAGACAAAGATTGGCAAAAGCCATTTCTCCGGGCCCCAATCACCCTGGGGGTGGCCCTGGCTAGAGGCACGAGTTTGGAAATAGTTTGTTAATGAAAATCCTGGAACTAGATGAGCTCATGTGGGAGGGAGTGTAGATAGGAAAGGGCTCACACCAGAACTCCTCAGGGGCTGTGGAATTGGCGTGTTCACACTATGGAAGCTTTCTCTGCACTTCACAGGGGTTTTCCTACGTGGATGGGTTGCCAAGCAGCATGAGACCTGGTTGACCCAGGTAGACACAAAGGTCATCTTCACGTGGCAGTCACCAAGGTAGCTTTAGAGTTAACATTGTCCCTCTCATTTAGTTCAGGTAGACAAAGCGAATGTAAAGCGGCTCAAAGGTGGGAATATTTGTGTAAACCACACTGAGGCTTTAGTATTTGTGGAAAGGGGAAAATCTTATGTCAAAAATGGCAGAACAATGAGTGTGTGGGATGGAGAGTTGGTGGGTGGGTGCACCTTATTTAGCTTTTCCATTCTCATCTATGTATTTTGGTCAATCACTTGTATGGTTTCCTGGAGCCTAGGTTTATTATCTGCACAGACCAGAACAATTGAACAACTAATGTTTTGCTTTTGGCTTTGTAGATATAGAATTAACGTTTTTATCTCAATATTTTTAACATTAGCCAGTCTCCCACTCTTCCTTCAATTGTCTGGAAGTTTTAGTTTTGGATCAGAATTATCAGCATTTGCTTGGATTCTTTCCTTAACTGCTTACATGCATTAAATGCCTTCCCATCACCCTGACTTCTAACATAAGGCCTTGGACCAGAAGCGTTCTTAATTAAGATTTAGCAGTGCTCATTAGGACTATGGCTTGGTAAGAAGTAAACGTTTAAAAAGAACCAGAGAATGACAATTTTCCTGAATTTACATTTGTAAAAGCCCGAAGAATTAAAACAATCAATCCAGTCCCATGAAAGTACAACTTAGTGAATGAAGTAGGTCAAAATCCTCTTCTTGGTAGCCTGTGGCTTTGCAGAAGACAGAGCAAAGCAGAAGAGTTGTGGCTTTCAGCTCAGGAGAAGTGGTGCTCTGAACTAACACACAGGGGGTTCCACACCAAACACAGCATCCGTGGCTTCCTGGGCCTGCCACACTCTGAGCTTCCTCGGGTGACTTTGTAGCCCTGAGCAAGGGACAGTTACTGTAGGTGAATGAATCTGCTCAGAGTTGTGGGGGAAACATTAATCTCTGGAGGACACTCCTCATTGTACACTGTGTGTCTGCGATACACAAAAGATTTAATGGATCACTTGAATGGAAGACAGGCAGTCGATAATAATACAGGTCTCTTTTCAGAGGTGATAGATATACCTATATTTTTAGGCATAGTCACAAGCAAAAGGGAGAATTGGCTGCTCACTCATGCTCGCTAAAGGATCATATCTTCAAACAAGGCTTCCTGAACGCAATAGCATGAGTGAGGAGTGGATGTGAAGGAAGGACACAGGGAGACAGGGGACAGGAGGACAAGGGTCTATGGGGACATAGACATAGTCCAATTCAAAGTGTATTGAGACTGTAGTTCTCTGCTTTATCCTTGTGCAAGTTACACTCACCATTTTAGGGGGCTGGAGGTTAACGTAGTCATTGATCTGTCAACTGTGAACTCTGCTGAACTGGTTTTGGAGGAAGTGGGTGACAGTCAGCTGCCCATCACAGGGCAGTGCACCAAATGACGTCATATAATTAAGAGTGCATGCCTAGCTATTGGTGTTGGTGTTTTTGTGTGTCTGTGTGTGTGTCTGTACATGTATATGTGTATGTGTGTGTACACGTGTGTGTGGTGTGTCCATATACATGTATATATGTGTGTATGTGTGTGTGTGTGTGTGTGTGTGTGTGTGTGTTTGTGTGTGCCGAGAGTTGGAAAGTCTTCTGAACTGATAGTTTTGTCTAGGTGAACACTGACTACTGGAAGTCAGGACTCCTTGAATGAGAAAGTAAGATCCTGAGGCAAATAAATACTCACTTTTAAAGAAATCTTTTCCCCAATGGGATCTTCAGTCATCTTTGGATTTTCTACTTTTTACAACTCTCTAGCTGGATTCTTCTGAGTTGAGATAAAAGGAAAGATGAGGTAGGAAGCATTCAGAGTGAGCTTAGGGAACAGTAGTTTTGCAGCTTATTAAAAAGTGGCCTTCTGGGAATGTTGTTCCGCTGAAATAAACACAGCCCTGTGTGGCTTTATGGAAAATGGGATCTTTCCTTGAACAGATGTCCTGCCCAGCTGTTTGGAAGAAATTAGCTTCTCCTCCCTTTGCCCTTTCAACTGGGGGAGGGCTGTTGGGTTGTCTTTGATGTCCGATTAAATTTTTAAATCCTGATGTATGTTCTGTAGGGGAAATTCATAATTTGTGAATGAACGGGAATACACACACTTTTTTAGTTAATGAATCATATCAAAGCTGGGCCTGAGAAGCTTGAAGCAAAGTCTCCACCATATTCCTTTATTCTTCCCTATCTACTTCCTTTATGACCATCCTCTTCTCTACTGAAGTGATATATTGCAGGGAAAGTTTGTGACTGTTCATTATGATAAGCCTAGAGTGAACTTTGTATAGACTCAGCCTCAGTTTCTCTATTTGTGTGCTAGAGAGAAGGAAGGAGGGAGGGAGAGAAAGAGGGAGAGAGATTAATAGATAGTAACAGGGATTCTGGGATCAAAACACCAAGATTATAGTCTTGACTCAACAAACCACTTGCAAGCTGAGTGTCTCAGAGAAGTCATTTGATCTACCCTTGCCTACTTTTCTCATCTGTAAATTGGTGACAGTAGTATGTATCTCATAGGGACGTGGCATTCAACAGATGAGCTAATGTATGAAACCTGGCTCATAAAATGGATTTGTTGCTATTAATATGGTTTTTGCAAAGGAGATATTCAGCATATATTATCTATTAGATAGTTATCATTAAGCATTTAGGGTTGGGATCTAGCTTATTTGAGTAGTGATGGCTAATTTATAAACATTTCTTTTGCCCAGAATTTCCCCCAGAGACAGTTATGGATTTTCTCTGTCCTTTGCTTGAGGTCACTGTATCTTGTACAGGAATGACATCATCTTCCCTGCAGCTGATTGGCAGAGACCTCTGCCTACCTTCCAAGACTCACCTAACAACTGCTCTCTTGCTGTCCAGCTTGTACGTTTGTAGGCAATAAACTCTACTAGCTTATGGACCCACACACTGCAAAACAGTGTTCCCTGCTCTCTTGTCTCCTTGTTTCCTGGCTCCCCCTGCCCAACTCTTTACCTCCATTACCTCTGTGTGTCTCTCAAATTTTTAGGATGCCTCTGCCTAATGAAGGGCCTTGGGAAGCACTCCTTCAGCATGTCCAGACATGTATGTTGTGGGTAAAAGACAAACATTCTTTCCTATAGTAAGCTTCAAGTAGGCCAGCAAATAAAATCTCACACTCATCGATTGTGTCTGGTTTGTGTGCATCTGGCACCAACCACATGCTTCAGTACTTTGGAGCAATAATTCTTCCAACACTCTATCTGCTTGTTATGATGCCTAGACCCATTGAGTTCTAGGTAGGAGGGAAGTAAGGGGCTTGTTCCTGGAGTAAACACCACCCCAAAGTGTAAAGGCACATTTTATAAGAGGAGTGGAATGGCCTGCACTTTACTGTCTTCCAGACAAACTCTACAGACTCCGTTCTTCAGAAAAATGACCAAGACACAGGGAGCTGATGTGGAAGGCAGTCTTGGCTAAAATATACCTTGTGAATTGTTCTCTCATTTCCTTAGTTTGCTTTATAAAACAATGGGAGGGGAGATGAAATGTTCACATTGAAAAAATGTATTTGTGAGGATTGAAGGTTATTCACTAGGGCTTAAAGTGAGGACAAAATAACCTGCTTAACTCGTCTTTTGAGAATGAAAACATTATGTGTCGGGTACATGTATACTTTACACACTGTACAGTCCCAGTTAAAGTGATTTTCCATACTTAACATGGTTTAGTTTCTCTTGTTTTATTCAACAAATATCTATTGAGAGTAGACAACTTACCAGGGACTATGCAAGGTACTAGGGACCATGTCCTGGCCATGTAGAGCTGGTGTGTGTGTGTGCATGTGCGTGTGTGTGTGCATGTGCATGCATGTGTATGTGCATGCATGTGTGTGTGTGTGTGTGTGTGTGTGTGTGTGTGTGTGTGTGTGTATGCGCATGTACGTGTGTCCAGGAGGTATAAGCACATAAGGAAACTTTCAACTACTGTGGAAGTGCAGAGTAATTAGTTTCTCACAATTATCTCCTTTACAGGGGGTAAAAATTGAGGCTGTGTAGATTAGAGCAGAATTTGAGTGGGTTTCTTGACTATCAGTGTGGTCTTCATGTTTCCCTTTGAGTTGGGGGTTTGGTGATGACCCAGAAGAAAAGCAGCTGAGCTGTCTGGCTGGATTGGAATGGGTGGTGGGGGTGGAGTTTTCCACAAATATCTCCACAAGAGCTCTTGAGTGTATCACAGATGGGAACAGATGGGAAGCCGTGTGTGATGTGGTCGCCAGAGGGTACTTAAAGTTCTGCCAATCTACTAAAACACCCTAGACTTTCTATGCCTCAAGCTTAGTAATTCTGTACCAAGGTCATTCTGCAGGGCCTGGGAAGGATACTTCTTCAGGTGTCTTGGAGGAAGCAGATCCTTCCTGGAGGCAGAGCTAGATTCTGAGTGGTGGGCATGCTCAGTTTCAGGGAGTTAAAAATTTCACATATAATTATTTTTGTGTATTTGATTCTATTATGTATTTCTGACCTACAAAATTAGCTTAATAGTCATCTTCTCTTTATTTCAACCTGAAAAGCAATTTTGAAAGTTTGTCATTTATTTAGCTAACCATTATCTCACTCTGACATTAGATATTCCTTAAACACTTAATTATCAACACAAGAAACATTAGAAAACATGAAACCAACCTTCTTTTATTGTATAACAACACCACAGACGATAACAGGGTTAACATAAAAGAAAAACAAAGCACCACATAAGATCAACTCATAGACTTACATAGAAGCGACGTTCAGCCTACACTCACCACAGACAAAACATTATAATAACTTCATAGACAGCCTTAGCTAATAAGAACAGTGAAAAATCTTATTTTGGGGGTTTGAATTGGGACTGGCATGGCAGGAATCCAGGGATTCAGTCTTCAGCTCTGCAAAGAACACTTAAGATCTGTAAATGAGGAAATGGCAGCTAGATATTAAGTGGTAGAAACCTCTCACTGGTGTGGATTATATGCTGGGGTAAGGATTTCCACTTTTCCTCCTGGTAATGTTAGTATTTGAGCTTGTCTGGGTCCCGTGCGGCCTCATCGAGTCTTCCCTAGCAATCACAGCCCTTTGCACCTGAAAGGCTTGAAGGACTGACAGTTCCTAAAGTCAGTTAACTAAAGTGTGATGTATGTATCACTGGTTATTTTTGTTGACTTGTGGCTGCATTTCTTTGTCACAAGAGACCAGAAGCCTGTGTACTACACTTGCCAGATTCCTTTGACAACTGGCTGTCATGTAGGCCTGACCGCTAGAAGACGCATAGGAAATCTGAAGATGGTGAGGAGAGCCATTTTCTTTGTGCTGAGACATCCTGTCTGTCCTAGCATCAGCAGCAACAGGAGAGTAAGTCGTCTCTGGGTTCTGCTCTTTAGTCAGAGGCTGGAGGCATGTAGCTTAGTGGTAGATTAGTTGTCTAACATGCCCAGGGGCCTGGGTTCAATCCCCAGCACTGCAAGTTAGCAAAAGGTTTTTAAAAAGCAGAGTCTAGGTGACTATAAATAAAAGACTGATAATTTTCGAAATTTGAAATATAACATTAAACACCATGAGAGCTAAACTAAGTAAGTGCACATCTTTTGTGTGTGTGATGGCCACCATACACATGACTAGTTTGAGTTACTGTAGTTTACATCTACTATAAATTTTTTTACAGCAAATATTGCTGCTGTTTATATAAATTGAAGAATAATTCATTCCTAATTTGGGTTTCATGATAAATGAGATACATACTGAGAGCTTTTTATTAATTCCTAACTCACTGAAACTTTCTGCCATTTTGGTTGAGTTTCTCAGGCAGGGGAAACACGATAGTGAATTCATTGCTTCATCATCGTTCATAGATGACTACTTTTCTGAGAGCGAGGTAGTTGAGAGCGCTTCTTGATGGGCTTTTCTAAGCTCTAAAACCAGTGCAGAGCCTGTGGTAGGTAACCTTGCACCAGTTCTGTGCCTGGTTCTGCTTTTAAGAGGACCTTGAGAGCTGATGTTGGTAGACATAAAGTTTTCATTTGGCTTCATTTTATGAAACAACTTAATTCTATTGTGACCTTTTCATGCTAAAACACTGCTCTCCTGCATGGCCTCTGAAAAGACATCATCCATCTGCATCGCATTAAAAGGAAAGACCAAGATTTTTGGGCTTCATGTTCATGGTGGCTTAATTTCTAACAGAAAGGGATGAATTTAACAAAAGATGTCTTTTGGAGAAAGCCCATTCTCCTTTATTGTTAGCTGTTGTAACAATGTAAGCTTCCTCATGTTGGTGACATTGCGCTCCTAGCCCTAGTAAGAGAAAACAGAGGAGAAAATCTAACTAGCCCTGTATCTATTAAAGCAATTGAATTTGTAATGGAAAACCTTTCTATAAAGAAAAGGAAATCGGATATGACTTGATGGGTTTACATCTTGTTCTCCCAAACTGGTTTGTGTGTTTTGGCAGTTCAGTTGAATTCTGCTGAACTCTGGGGCACAGTGAAGGTCCATGGAACAGACGCTGAACGGAGACAAGGACACCCCACAGACAGGGGGCACCAGCTATGGCATCTCTACAAAAGCACTACACCAAAATTCGACTTTTGTATGTAATTATGGTTAAACAAAGGGTTCTTTTATTTGATATTTTTTCTACTAAATTGAGTGGTCACTTTATAGTATGAAATGCTTTTCAAATGTTCTCACAAAGTAAATGTGTAATGCAAAGAAAGAAAACTAGCCAATGGAAGGAAAGTTGTCGTCTTGAATTCTTTTTTTTTTTTTTTTTTTTTTTTTTAAAGAAGACTGGAACCTAATCTTTATTTACAGGACACTGCAGGATACGAAATTCCACATAGAAATAAGAAACTCAGGACAGTTTTATATAGTATGTACAGTTCACAACTGTTCAAGTATAGTTTCTTTGTAAAAAGTGCTACAATAACAAACCACATTTAAAAAGAGTTCTTAGTAGAGAAACAGTAAGACAAATTTATGAAGAACACAGGACATAGCTAGCAACTCTGTGCTTCAGCTGGACATTAGAAGTTAAAGGTCCCGGGAGCCCCATCCTGAACTTGGAAGGCAAAGCCTTCAGAGGTAGTATCTGGTACCACAGTCTGATCTTCCTCCTCCTCCACTGAGAAGTACTTCTCAATCAAGTTTAATGAAGCCTTGTACACAGACTCATTTTCATGGCTCTGTAGTGCTTCAATTTTGTCCAAGCCTCCACACTCTTCAATCATTATACTGAGTTTCTCTGTCTCACCTAGTTTCTCAGCAGCCTGAAAGATATTAGAAATGGCATCAAGAATAACCAAAATAATTTTGGTATCTTTTGCACTTAAGAGGTTCATCAAAGGTTCTATTATGCCACAATGAACAAGATATACAATCTGTTCAACAGTGCCACCACTGGTGTAGTTGGTTACAGCCCACACAGCTTCCTTCTGTGTCTTAAAGTCTGCCTTAGAGAGGACCCCAACAAGAAATGGGACTAAGCCATGATTCACAACTTGCTGTATCTGGTCCTGGCGTCCAGCTGTGATGTTGGACATTGTCCACGTGGCCTCCTTCTGAATATTAGTTTTGGGGTTTGTGAGCAGGTTGGGAAAGACTGCAAGTGCTCCTGCGTCTATCACAATCTGAGTCTGTTCATCAGTTCCAGTGACAATATTCCCTATGGCTCTTAGTGCAGGAGTCACGATTGGCAATTCAACAGCTCCTAGAAGCTTCACAAGCTGGGGTACAACTCCTGTCTTCACCACCATTTCAATGCGCTCATTTGGACCATCGGTCAGATAGGAAATAGCCCAGCAGGAATCTGCTAATACTTCTGGATCATTGTGATGCAGGAGACGAACTAAAGTAGGAAGAATCTGCTCCACGGCATCTAAGGGGGGGGCGGGATTCTTATTCCGACAGAGGTTTGAAAGTGTCCAGGTAAGATTACGTAAGTAACCACATGCCAAGGAAGACAGGTCAGGAATCGCAAGAAGTGCCAACAATGGGTCAATCGCACCGTATTTGATAACCAAGTCCCGGAAAACAGAACCATCACCTGCAATGTTTCCAAGAGCCCATACAGCTTGCTCGCTGATGTGAGCATGGGGAGATGCCAGGAGAGAAATGAATGCTGGGATAGCGCCTCCATCCACCACAGCCTTCGTCTGTTCAGATGTTCCAGAAGCAATGTTAGTAAGCGCCCAAGCAGATTCAAACTGAATGGGACTACAATCAGTTTTGCCCAAGAAGGACACAAATTTTGGGATCAAACCAGCCCGGATGATGTTGTCTATAGGAGGCTGTTTCTCCCTAGAAAGCAGTTTCCGAGCAGCTTGAGTAGCTTGGAGCTGGCTTTCCAAATTGTTGCTGTTAATGCCTTTAACAATGTCCTCAACAGACCAATTTACAGTGCCCTGATTGTTGCGGTTTTCCTGCAGTGGAGAAGTAGCATCATCAGGAAATGAGCTGACGTTTCTCCTCTTCAGCATCTGGTCATCTTTCTTGGCTTTCCTCAGCTCCACATTAACTTCTATTCGGCGGCGCCGCATTTCAGTACTGTCTTTTCCTTTGTTCTTAAATCTGTTGAGCCGGGCAGCTGGTGAGTTAGCGTTCTCATTGGTGGACATGGTTGCAGGAATAAGGGTGAAAGCTGCACAGCGGGTTCAGGCTTCCAGGAAAGGCGGTGCGGGGCTCTCAGGCTGCGGGGTCGGCGGCCCTGGAAACGTCCAGCGCGCTTCAGCCCTCAGACTTTGTGCCGTCGTCTTGAATTCTATCCCCTGTTACACATAGGATTCAATAAAAGCTGGGTTTATCTAGTGTGGCTGCCCGTGACAGTTCATCTTCATTGTCAACATGACTGGAATCACCTAGGAGACACACCTCTAGGTGTGCCTATGAGAGTGTTTCTAGAGGTTTACCTAAGGAGAGGAGACCCACCCTGAGCCTGGAAGACATCATCCCTTTGACTGAATAAATGGAGAACGTGAGATAAATACCAGGGTTTATCTCTATTCACTTCTAGACTACAGATACAACATGACCAGCTGCCTCACTTGACTCCACCAAAGCTAGAGGCACTCTCATGACCACAGCTTCCTCATCATGATGGACTGCATCCTTACACTGTGGAGCAAAAGGAATCCTTCCGTCCTCAAGTTGTTCCTGTCAGGTCTTTTTGTCACAGCAATAAGAAAAATAACTGGTCTGGAGAAATTGCTCATTGCGTAGAAGTGCATGCTGGACAAGGCTGGTGACCCAATTTTGATCCATGGAACCCATATAAGGATGGAAAAAGATATAAATGACCCCCCAATTTTTCTTCTAACATCAACACATGTATTATGGTACATGTACACCTCCTCCCCTTCCCCCACCATTATAACACACACATATAAACAAACAACAGTAATAATAAAGAAAAAAGGTAAAACAATTTACATGCTGCCTCTGGAAAAAGCCCTATATGTCTCATTATCAGCAGTGAACCTAGGGTCCAGTGCACCCTAAGCAATCACTCTACTGTACCACTGATGCATACCCTCAGCATCTTCCCACAATGGAAAAAATGTTTGAGACAGTCTAGCTTTGTACTTATGATCCTTCTGCTTCAGTATCCTAGGGTTGGAATCACAGGGACCCACCATACCCAGCAGAAGAGCCATATTCTAACCACCACTCACTAGTCTTTAACTTTATCTGATATCATCCACATTTAGAGTCCAGTTCTTACTTTTCCTCTCAAAGTCCATCATCCTAATTGTTACAAGAGAGCTCAAAATCAGGATGTCTAAAACTGAAATTTTTATACTTCTCACAAATTTCTCTTTTAGTGATAATAATATATAGTCTCTAGTCACCCAAATTTGGAACTCTGGGTATTGCCCTGGCTGTCTCCTTCTTAGCCAACGTCCAGCCAGTTGTTAGAGTAGAACGGACTTGACTCTTCAAATCTTTGAGACATCTGTAGAACTTCAAATAGTACCACATATACTTTTGTTCCAGAAAAATGCAGTGAAATTCAACATTGTGTTAACAGTTTGCAGTTAAGATGAAATATTTCATCCAGGGAAGAAGGCTGTGCAATCAGCTGGCCTTCCCAACTAGCTGAAACAGCTTCTTTCAACAGAACATGCTTGCGTTAGGTTACCGACTTAGTGCAGTGTTATAGGGGCCCCCTGCAGACTTAATGTTCTGGCTTGGCGAAGTACCACAGCCCTGAAGATCCATGAAGTTTATTAATTTTGCTAGGATAACAAGGCAAAGCCCGTCATGAAATGACTCCAGCCAGTTCTGCAGCCAACACAAAATTGTTCAACAGGGAAGGGATTAAACTTGAGCAAAGCGAAAAAGGCAGTTAACTTTTTGTGTGACTCCTAATGAAAATGGAATGTTGAAAGAAAAAAAAAAGCGAGGAACATCAAACATTTCTGGGAAGGGCCTAATCTCAGAGTCTTTCTTATTTTTCCTGCCAACCCAATTGTATGATAATACTTTAAAGGGAGAAATTACAGACAAGTGGTCCATTGGCATAAATGGGATTGCTGAATGTCTAAGGATTCATTCAGTGTGAGTCAAAGACTTTACACAACTATATGTCATGAATTTTTAGAGTTGCTGACAAATATTAATATCTATGCTATTTCAAACTAAATTTATTGATACACGTACATACACACATATATACCTAAGATGTGTACTTGTATGCACATAGTTAGATTTTCACACACATGTATATATTCCTTACTGCACAAACAGGACGAGCAAGACACAATCTAGGTATGGTTGCATGCATGTCTGCAATCTAAGAGCAGAGCAAGATGGAGACAGGAGAATGTCTGAAATTTGCTGCCTGCCAGTCTGAGAGGAAAAAAGAAGAAAAAATAATGCAAGCTCCAGGTTCCGGGAGAGACTCTGACTCAAAGGAACAAGGCTGAGGTCTAGCAAGATGCCTCAGCAGGGTAAAGCATTTGCTGCCAAGCCCGATGGTCTAAACTTGATCCCTGGGACCTACATAGTGAAGGGACAGTGACAAGTATTATATAAACTGTCTCATGACCTTGTATCCACATTGTGATATGTAAAGCGATTCTCTCAATAAATAAATGTTATTAAAAATAAGAGATCAAGCCGGGCGGTGGTGGCACACGACTTTAATCCCAGCACTCGGGAGGCAGAGCCAGGCGGATCTCTGTGAGTTCGAGGCCAGCCTGGGCTACCAAGTGAGTTCCAGGAAAAGGCGCAAAGCTACACAGAGAAACCCTGTCTCAAAAAACCAAAAAAAAAAAAAAAAAAAAAAAAAAAAAAAAAAAAAAGAGATCAAAGGGACAAAGTGGAAAGTGATAGAGGAAGATTCCTAACCCAATGCCTTCATCTGGCTTCCATGGTGTCACACCACCACAAACATGTGCATACAGCACACATAAGATTCATACACGTGAATATATACTTCACATGCATCTCTATACTTACATGCATGACCATGACATCTAACACATAAATTATAATAATATATAAAAGTGCATTTGGATTTTCTCCATTTTTTATATTTTTTATATTGTTGAAAATTTTCTGTAGTTCTTGCAGCCCAGAAATTTCTGATGTTTATTAATCTTGACATGAAACAACTAAATTAATTCTTGGCCTTTATCTAGGCTTGCAACAATTTCAATGTTTATTTTCCTTGCTAGAAATTGAATTTAGCCCACCAGTACATTTCATTAAGATCAGCAGATGGTAATTGCTTTCCAGCTGAGTTGGGCTGGGTTTGAACCAATGACCTTTGTTGTAAAAAAAAAAAAAATCTCCCTTTTCAGTCTTTTGGCCTATGTATTTGCCAGGTTAACCTTAAAGTTGAAAACAGCGTGTCTTAATAAACACTTCCATGAGATGTCTTGATCATCAAATTGTATTGCCATATATAAAATAAACCTATAGGACAACTTTGCTAAAATAGAGATTTTGGAATAGTTTTTCTTTTCCAGTAAGTTTTAGGATAGGAATCACAAATGACTTCCAAAATGTTATGTAATGCTGTGGAAGGGAAGGATTCCTTTAGTCTTAACTTTTTCTTAAGTCCTGTTCTCTATAAATATTTAAAAGTTTATTGTGCAAGGAGCTAGGTTTCTGAAATGAAGCATGGAATAGCTTTTTATTGAGAATTTACTGAGAATTTCGGGCCACTTGTGTAATCTCAGTATCCTTTTAAAAGTGGCTGTTAGCGAAAGCTAATATGATGGTGGTCTCACATTTGCTCCTTGACCCGAGCCTTTCCCATGAGAATAAAGGAAAAACAAACCCAAGACGACTTATTTTCTATGGCTTGTCAATACGGATAGTAGGAGCTTGATTGATTTTTGTGGGGATCAATGAGGTCATGCGTTAAAAGCTGATGGATTCCTAGACCTTGTTGCTTCAAGCATCATATAAGTCAGGGTGTGTGTATCCTTTCTTAGAAGCTGCAGAATAGTTACAATTAGATGTCTCCGTAATTAAGACATGACCTAATGATGCTGTGAGAGGAAATTGTGTTCTTCTTTTCCTCAGAAAGAAAGCACACTGAGGTGACTAACTTGAGCAAATGCATTAAGTGACAAGGTCTTCCCAGTCGGGTGTGTACTTAACCTGCTTGTACCAATGCTGCCTTAGTACCCTCTTGGGCGGAGCTTGCTTTCTGGTACCTTCCCATTCAACTGAGGTCACCTTCTAGTCCCCTTTCGTCACTTTTTCCTGTGCTCCAGGACTGCTCATCCTTCAGCAGTCCTATTAGCCAACCTATAGGAAGTCTTGTAGAGTTTTTCGTCCACAAATATTCAGGCTGGTGGCTAATAGGTATTTCCAGAACCATCATTCTTTTAGGTTGCCAATGTATTTGTCCCTTGGGTCCCTGGGTAATATCCTAACCAAATTCTTGCTTTCCACTCTTAACCTCCACACTCTATCCCATACACGGGAGCAGTTAGAGTTTCTAAAATGTACACAAAACTGTGCTTTTTCCTAGTTCCCATCTTGGTTAGTTTAAGATCAGATTCCTTATCCACAGGATTTATACTGCGCTTTATTCAGCATCTCTTCCCTTTAGACCACGGAGACATTCTGATCCCTCCCCACTCCCATTCTTTGCTCCTGCCTTTCCTTGCCTCCCAGATTTCTCAAACATCCTAGACTTCAACTACACATACACATACACATTTCTTTTTTTTTTTTCTTCTCTCTACCAGGAAGTATCCCACTGTCCCCTGACTTCTACCCCAATATACACTGTACAGTAATTTCCCTAAATGTCACTCCATACTTACGTTAGATGGTACATTTCCCCAAAGTCTTTCTCTGAGTCTAAAGCAGCCAGTCTAAGTCAGTCTCAAACAAAGCATTGGATTTTATTATCTTGCCTAGCAACTATTACTATGTGTTCCTTTCCCCTGAGCCACCCTCTACCTGAATATAAAGTAATCTGGCGCCTTCCATTTATTGTTTTTCTTCCTCTAAAGTAACACATTACAAGTGACATAGGGACACCTATCCCTTCCTCTGGAGCAGCACCTAGAACTATGACCTTGGCACATGACTAGCTCAGTAGCTGTTTGAAGACAGGAATAAATGTACAGCCATCTAGACTATCGTTCCTCACCAAGGCAGGAAGGACGGCTCCGTTCATTTCCGGCTAGAGTCAGTTCACCATTATCACTCTTTCCTCTCGGCCTTTGATCTGTGCCCTTATTCAACCTTTGGTCACTTCGAGCCAGGAGTAAGTCACTGGCCTTTTAGTTAGATCGCCTGGTATAAACTCTTAATATTTCACTGATTCCACTTTTATAACAACTACTGCTTATGAAAAGACTTTAAATTTTCCTTAACAAAAGTAACTTAAAAATACTATTAAAGATGCTATAATGTTTATAAAAACAAAGAAAACAAATTACACTCAACCACCATCCTAATAGTATTGTCTCTCCTTTCAAAATATTTATGTTTCAATTATCCATGCATGGTGTATTTTTGTATGGTTATATTAAGTGTGTGTACAATTTTGAGTTTTGCATTTGACAGAATATTTCATGCACAGTTTCATATTACTCCCTATTTTTTTTATTTGTTATGGTCTATAATGTTCTATTAATTATATGCTATAATTGAATATTCAGTATCAATAAAAGAGTTAGATTGTTTACAATTTTTTCTTAATGTAATATAGTTATGAATGTTGTATAAATGGTCTTTTTCTTTTAAATGATTTACTTTGGAGTAGTTCCAAGCAAGAGAATTAATGGGCTAAAGGTTTAGATTAACATACAAGTACACACTCACACACACACACACACACACACACACACACACACCCCACATACGCATATAGACCACATGTATTATTTCCTTCCTCAATAAAAGCTTTATACATATTTTCAATGCTATGAGCTGTAAATTGATCCTTTCTTGTGCAACTCACCTGCACTGGGTTTTTCTCTGCAAAATCTAGACAAACTCAGTGGCTGTAGTCTTTTTCAATTCTTTTAATTGACTGTAAATTGTAAGGTTTTTTGTGCTACGCTGTGTTTATTTCTTGTCTGTATTTTTCCTCATGAGAATTTACTGTGGTACCTTTTTGTCTCGTTATTTCTAGATGTCTTAGAGGTATTATTTTTTCTTTTATTAAAAATAGATATTTTTCAATTAAAATATCTTGATTATGGTTTCCCCTCTCTCTACACCTTTCAGTTCCTTCCCTCTTCTCCTTCCTTCTGGATTTACCTTCTTTCTGTCTCTCCTTAGAAAACAAACAGACATCTAAGGGATGATAACAAAATAAATAAAATAAAACATAACAAAACAAATTAGAATCGGACAAAACAGACAGAAGGAAAAGAGCCCAAGAAAATTCACAAGAAGCAGATATAGATGTAGAGACCCACCATTTGCACACTCAACAATTCCATGGAAGCACAGAACACAACATATATGTGAAGAAGCTGTAGGGTAAAACATAGAAAAAGGGTTAAAACCAAACAAACACATAAACAAGAAATAACAACAACAAACTGCTCTGACCCAGGATTATGAGACAAGGAGCCTCCAAAGATGCTGTTGAGTTCATTTTCTGTTGACGGTCTACTGCTGGCCGTGAAGCCTACCTTTAAGAGTAGTTTGTTTCCCCAGTCTTCTCCCTTGGAGAAGACTAAATTTTTCATTTGCAAGTAATGGCTATCAATTGGAGATATCTTCTGGGAAAGGGATGGGGCATGCATCCACTTCATTCAGCTCTGGGACTCCATCTAGTGCAGACCCATGCAGGCCCTTTGCATACCATCACAGTATCTGTGAGTTCTTATGTGCGTTCGTCCTGTTCTGTTTAGAAGGCCTTGCTTCCTTGGTATCCTCCATTCTCCCTGTCTCTTACACTGTTTCAGCCTTCTTTTCTGAAGGGTTCCCTGAGCCCCAGTGGGAGAGATTTGATGGAGACATTGTTACTAAGGCTGAGAATTCCAGGGATTCTCACTCTCTGCATATTGTCTGGCTGTAGGTCTCTATTTTTCCCATCTGCTGCAGGAGGAAGACTCTCTGGCAATGGCTGAACAAGGCACTGATCTATGAGTACAGCAGAAGGTCGTTTAGGAGTCATTTTATTGCTACATTCCTTTAGTAGAACACTAATATTTGTTTTTCCTTAGGTCCCTGAGGTATCTAGTCTCAGGTTCTTGGTCACCCAAGCAGTATTGATTATGGGTTCCATCTCATGGAGTGGGTCCCAAATCAAACCAGATATTAGCTTGTCACTTCCACAAGCTTTGTGCCCTCATTGCACTAGCATCTCTTGCAGGCAGGACACCTCTGTAGATTGAGAGGTTTGTAGGATGGTTGGTGTTTACATTTCTCCTTTGGTAACATGCAGAGTACCCTCTGGTATCAAATACACTAGTCCATAGGGGTGAAGGCCATAGGTGGGCACCAGCTCAACTTCTCCATCTTCAGTGACTTGTGTAGGGGTTATCTCCAGCAATAGGGCCTCACTCTCAGTTTGTGGTGAGCAATCTACAGTCTTTGGAACAGCCTGGGTTATTTGGGGGTTCCCATGGAACCCCTTTGGCTAACAACTCTAAGAGATGTAACTGATTCCTGGTACTGGAAGCTTCATCTGGTGACAAGAGAAGTCCAGATGGGGCTCTGTCTCCCTGTGATTGGATGGCTTCATTTAGATCACCTTCTTACATGTATATATTTCAGGACACTCCTACTTAAGATACTACCTCTCAAATGGCCCTTAATGTTATCTTTCCCTCCCAACCTCCCTCCCCACTCCACTCTTTTCTCCTCCTTATTACTCCCCCATCCATAACTATCTATTCTATTTCCCCTTCTTAGAGAGATCTACCCTCCCCTCCTAGTCCCATACTCTGTAACTAGCTTTTGTGTGTCTATGGATTGTAGCTTGCTTATCAAACTGACTGTCAAAGTGACTAACATCACATACGAGCTAAAACGTTCCGTAGCTGTGTCTCTGGGTCCGGATTACCTCACTTTTATGGTTCCATCTATTTACTTGCAAGTTTCATGATTCCATTTTTTAACAGCTGAGTAATATTCCCTTATGTAAATATACCACAAATTCTTTATCCAGTCATATCTTGAGGGGCATCTAGGTTGTTTCCAGTTTCTGACTATTGCGAATATAGCAGCAACGAACATGGCTGGGCAAGTGTCTCTGAGGTAAAACGGAGTAACCTTTGAATATATGCCAAAGATGGTACAGTTGGATCTTGAAATTTCCATAGTACCTGTACAAGTTTGCACTCTCACTAGCAATGGATGAGTGTTCCCCTTACTCTACATCCTCAATGGCAGGAGCTGTCATTTTTTTTTTTTATTGATCTTGGCTGTTCTGATGAGTATAAGATGAAATCCCAAAGTGGTTTTTATTTGCATTTTCCTGATAACTAAGGATGTTGAACATTTTGTTAAGTGTGTCTTTAATTGTTTTTCTCTTTTGAGAATTCTCTGTTTAGATCTGTACCTCACTTTTTATTTGGGTTATTTATTTCCTGGATAGCCAATGTTTTGAGTTCTTTATTTATTTTAGATATTAACCCTCTCTCTGACGTGTAGTTGGTAAAAATCTTTTCCCATTCTATAGGCTGCTACTTTGTCCAATTGATGACGTCCTTTTCTTTTCAGAAGCTTCTTAGTTTTATGAGGTCTCATTTAATAATTGTTGATCTTAATGC